>NW_008590821.1:1578-1822 GCF_000691845.1 Merops nubicus
TCCCAAAGCCGTGGAGATGTGGGGTGAGGGACACGGGGCAGTGGGGACCTGGCAGTGCTGGGGAACGGTTGGACTGGGTGACCTGAAAGATCTCTTCCAACCCAAACGATTCTCCGATTCTTTCAGTCTCCCGCCTCCCAGTGCCCAGTCGCTGCTCGGAAGGTGCCGTGCTGCGGCGGAACGGGACCAGGCGCGTCCCCTGCCCTGCAGGGACACCGCGGGGTGCCGCAGGCCTCTCCCCGCC
>NW_008590822.1:0-220 GCF_000691845.1 Merops nubicus
CCCCCGAGCTGCCCGCTGGAGCCCTGCCCGCCGCCGTCCTGCGGGCGCTGGGTGCCTGCCCTGCCGCTGTCAAAACAGCTACTTCTCCTGCCCTTTTAAACCAGCGGAGGTGTGTGAATTAGTAAAAAAACGGAATAAAATGGTGACTTGAAACTTCCGACGGCATTTGAGCTTTCCAAGAGGCTTGAGTCGCCCCGCTTCCAGGGCCCGGTGCAGCCTG
>NW_008590822.1:310-4516 GCF_000691845.1 Merops nubicus
TGCCGGCGCTGGGAGATGGGGTAACCCATCGGCAGCCCCTAAAACCATCCAGCTCCTTCCCCTCTGCCTGCTGTAGAGCCCGGCCTGTGTACGCCAGTTGCTAACAACAGCCGCCTGCTCTGCTGAAGTGGGTGATATTTTCCTTAGAAACCACACTGGTGTAGCATTTTCTGCTTGTCCCACCTCCTTTTTTCTTGTCTTTTAAAAAAATTTTCCCCCTCCCCCTTGCATCTTGCTTCAGAGTAATGGAAGCAGACTGTGGGTCTGGGGCTTCTCCATCACTGCCAGGGGCATTGAGCTCCATGGGGGTTTGCAGGGGTTGGAGTGGAGGTGGGCAATGTGACTGCCCTCTGATGGTACTTCCCCAAAAACAACCATCACACAAATAATTCTGATTTGCCAATGTGTGTTCCACAACTCGATAAGCAAAAGGCCTGGGGTGCAAACCCCATGGCAGCCTTGGGGTGGTGGAAAAACTGGTGTTTGTAGCCATGTGGCACATGGGCTTGTGGCTACACATTGTCACGAGCTTTAGTTCAACTCACCCAAGTCAGCATTTGGAATAAGACACCAAAATAGACTCCGAGGCATTGCTCTGTTTTTAGTTTCCCTGTGAAAAAGGGAAACTTGCCCAAGGAAAAGTTCGGCAAATCTGCAACATCCTGTTCCAAAGATTAAGGCAAGTCAGAGAAACCACTGACAACTGGCAAGGGTACAGCCAGGTACCTGTGTTTGCCAACAGAGGAGGTTCACAGCTTTGTTTCTATGCAGGCATGTAGGTGTGTTGTGGCCTTTAAAAGTAGATTGGAGCATCCACTTTATGACACGTTTCAGTATCAGAATTCTGACTTTTCTCATTATGTGCTATTACAGTTGATGATAACATCTGGTTGCTAACTGGAATGTTAATAAAATCCAGCATTTTTTAAAGAATTCTTTCCCAGCCTTTAAGAAAGCCTTAGAGTAGTGGGAGTAAAGCAGATGTTTTTGTTTAAAACAGTATATAGATGTACATGAAAACTGTCTGTGGAAAAATCTTTCAGTACTTTTATCTTTGCTATCTTTCATTAACGTGCCAAGTGGATCATCTCAGTTTAGAAGCTGGATTTTTTTTCCCAGCAGAAACCCACCATGAAATCTGGAAGTGAAGGTGAGAGCCATATCCCCAGTAGTCAAATCAGTAGTCAAATGCAAGATCAGAAGGAAGGACTTAAGGTTTTAAGCACTGAGCCACAGCCATACACAATTGTTTCCCATCTGACACTCATGTATTTTTTAAGATCTCTATTTTTATGCCATCATAATTTACTCATAGAAACATGAAAAATAAATGCCACTGTTTCCATTGTAAAGCTGTTTAATTCACATATAAATTCACACTTCTATGTAAATATGATGAACACTGAGAACAGTTTGTGTATATACAACCCTCTTTATCAACACATTGTGCCTTGTTTTCCCCTCTGTATCCTATGAGGTTGGGTTTTATGCTGGCATTTTGATTTGGATTGGCTGTGTGGACCTGAAGGGCCTCCTGAGGGCCCCACTTTGTGTGTGTGTGTGTGCAGTGAGGAGCACAATGGCATTTCTCTTAGAGGAAGCTAATCTAAAGCTAAGCTCTCCAGGAGCTCACCTCATGTGCCCCTTCAGCTGATGGACTCTCAATGTACAGGACCAGGGAAAAGCTAATTTGAAGTAAAGCATCCCCAAATGCTTACAGAGTGCACATTGTCTCCTGAGCACTGACTTTTTTGTGTTGCTGTTCTGCTCCTGGTGCATCAAGCTACTAGCTAAGGTAGACGTAGCCCAAGTCACAGACCTTAGAGGAATCATAAGTTCTGCTAAAGTCCCAATTATTCCACTCTAGCCTCTGTGTCTTCTCAGGATTGTATTGCTTTTCCATATTTATTTTGTTCACGCTCCCCAGCTGATCTCCACATCCCTGGTTAGCACATGAAGACTCTTCAAAGTTCAGGTGATGTCCAAGCCCATGCTTTCTTCTGGCAGCAATGTGTTCAGAAAAGGTCCTTCCCATTGCAAGCTGACAAAATCACCCGATCTATGGTCATGGGGGTGGTTTGCTCAGGCACCCAGGCACCAAATGACACTGGGTAAGGCAAGCCCAGCTCCTTCTTTCTGCTTGTTAACTTTCTAAGAACAACAGAACATAGTTGTATTTAAAATGGCCAGATGTGACTTGAACAGAATCAGGGAGCTTGAGCTGAGTAAGAAGCTACATTAGAGTGGAACTGTATCTTATGTTTTGACAAAACCAGCAAGCTGTAGCAGTTTTATCTACCTTGCTTGTATTTTACCAAAAGTATAGATGGATCTTATGACCTGGGTCTGTAAGTCAGTCAGCCAATACATTTCTTTATATACTTTAAGGCATTTTGTTGTTTAAAGCAAGTTGTTTTTTAACTAACTACAATAAATTGTCAGTGTGTCCCCAAAGCAGGCTGGTGAATGATTCCCTTTGACGTTACTGCCCTCCAGTGGTTTTCGTAAGGTTTCCATGTATCCGGGAGAGCCTTTGGAAACAAACGTTGTATTATTGTATCTTTGTTCTCATGAGGTAAAAATACTTCGTGGCAATCTATCATACTCTCTTAGCAGTGTGTTACGTAAAGTGTGTTTATTCACTGCACTGGCAAAACTGTCTTTTAGCCTATAATTACTGCAGATGTGGCCAAACAGGTATCACTGGGGTGCAGGTCTCCTTTGCATGCTGCCACGTGTCTCCTGAAGATGAACTAAACCCAGCATCCACAACCGGGCCTGAAAACCCCAGTGAAATTTGCAGACGTGGAAAATGGAGAACTAATCTTTCTGTTTCAGGTGAAAAATGCCAGACAGCTCAGTTTCTGAAAGCTGGCTTCTCACACTGCACTGCTGCCTTGTCCTGCTGGAGTTTGGTTTTTTCCTTCAAATGCCCTATTTTAAAGACTACCCATTTCTTACACCTCTTGCCTTGCTGGCTGCACTTAGATCATCTCCAGTTCTCTCGGAGGCAGTTTGAGATAACCTGTGACTGGCAGTTCCACCTGGATATTCTTCAGCATTTTCTCCCTTAACATCTTGTGTGGTGTTATTTGGTGGCTGTCTCCTTAGGTGAGTCAACCCTTTCACTTGCTTCCAGTTTATACTTCCTTGACTTGAGGCTTCTTTTTGTGTCCCACACTTCTCTCCTGTATCTACAAGTCTGTCCCTCACTGAGACATGTCAGTGGGTATTGCTGAAGTCGTTACACTGTAATTTCACTCAAGCCCTGTGGGATTTGACAAACCAGACACACCCAACGTGTAGGAGAAGCATGTGGAAAATGCATCCACCAAGGAGCCAGCCAGGGCTTCTCTGACAGGGTCAGGGCAGAAACATCACTCTTTAGTTAAGCTGGAAACGGGCTCTGCCTCCCTGCAGAGAGACAGCTGGAGGGTGCAGTGCTGCTGTGACAGGGGGGCTCTCATCCTCCATCTTCACCAGCACGCTCCCAGCTCCCTGGGTCAGAGAGAATTATTGGACTACAGAGTCTGAGCTCCTTTTGTCAAAAGCTAGTCCATTTACCCAGGATTGTGTTTTGTTAAACTGTTACACCAAATTTGCCCAGTTTTGCTAAAATTAGTGGTTTTCATTCTGTGCTCCATAACTAGCTTGGGGTCCACAAATTATTCATAAGAAGCCTATGAAAGCCAATAGAGAAAACAGCCTCTAGTTAGATCCATAACTTAGTATTTGGCTTCTGCTTCCAAATATGTCTTTGTTCCCCAAATTAAATTACAAAGTTACCATTTTCACACTCCAGATTTTTTTTTTTCTGTGGTCATAATGGCTCTTCTCAGTGCTATTTTTGGTAAATGAATCCATTTCTTAGCACATCATCTACATGCTGGTGGACCACAGCCTTCATGTCTCTAGACCTTAAAGACTTTGCAGTATCAAAAAGATTGAACTGATGCTTAATAGTGTTCTTCTGTCCTTCAGAGATACCACTCAGAAGATGCCTGTACCCCATACCTACACTGCAGATTCCACATTCACATAGGTCATCATCATAGAGTCCTTGAATGCTTTGGATTGGAAGGGATCTCTAATGGTCACCTAGTCCAGTCATCTACTCCAACCCCCCTGCAGTAAGCAGGGACATCCCCAACTAGATCAGGTTATTCAGAGCCTCATCAGGTCTGACCTTGAATGTCTTCAGGGATG
>NW_008590823.1:0-6703 GCF_000691845.1 Merops nubicus
ATTAATGACAACCGCTAAAAAGAGAGATTTCTTTGTGAGAATTCTCCCTAAAAACTATCTGTGCATTTCCCTATAAACTTTTGACCAACTCTAAGGAAACAGGACACTAAACCAGCCCGCCGGGGAGGGAGCGCTGCGCTGGAGGAGCTTCCCCGAGTCCTCGTGCTGCTCCAAATTGTGTCTGACATGGACGCAGGCTTAATTTAGTGACTCTGCCCTGAAACGTGACTTTGCACGTAGAGCGTCCCGAGCTGCTGTGTGGTCCTCAAAAGCGTCCCAGAGCCTTTTTGATTAACAGAAAGGAAGAAAAATTATCAGCACTGGACACTCGCCCCGAGTGCAGCGAGTCAGGCTGGGTTAATGCTGGTTCATGCGTCACTAACTGTCAGTAGCGTGTGATGAGGATGTAATTAAGACACTGTTGAAGATCAAGCAGCTGGAATGAAAGCCGAGCTCTCCTCTGCTCTGTAAACCGGCTCGGCAGAGCTGGTAGAAATTAAGGGATGTAAAAATGTATTTAACTTGATAATGTACCAAATCTAACTCAAGATGCTAATGAGTAGATTTAAGGGGCTGATCTGAGCCTGGTGAAATTAATGCAGAGATTCTCATCAATTCAACTGGCCAGATGGGACATTTCCCTGAGGATGAAGGGGAAGGAATCGCCTAATCAGACTATATGGCTTAAAACCTGACTCCACCACTCCCTGGGTTGGGTCCCTGGTGGGTAAGGAGTCATTTTAAGACAGACCGTTTGGAATAAAATGACAGGAGATGTAAAATATGATGACATAGAGTATAATCAGTGCTAATATGTCATCACTGAGATTTGAGGTTCCTTTTTCACTTCGAGCAGCAGCTTGATCAGGGAAGAGGAGGGCTAAGAAAGAGGAAACCAGAAAGGATGGGAGGGTGTCCAGCTCCTGCACTCCTTCTGGCCTTCTGAGCTGTATTTACACAGCCAGGTGGAACACGGACCTGCAAACAGCTCTGTGCTGGGGGCTGTCCATACCCCACTGCAGACCAGGCTCAGCCTCGTCCGTGCCAGGCTGGGGAAGAGCTGTGCTGGCAGAGCTGGAGGAGGACGGTGCTGCTGGCTTCCCCAGGCCATCTGGGCCTCTCGAGGGGGAGCTGGAGCTGCGCTAAGGGGCTCTTCTAAGCCTTGATTTCCCTCTCCAGGCTGCTGGAGCTTAGCCTAGGTGTGCACTGAGGGTATGCTTGTGAGTAACAAGCGCAGACAGAGGCTGGGTTTGAAGTCAGCTGGCCAAGCAGTTGTGACCTTAGTGGATAACAACAAGGGCGTGAAACCTTGAACATCATCTTGTGTGTGCACCCTTGCAGGGGACATAGGTGCCAGTTGCCCCTCTCAGGCAGGTACAGCTAGTGCCAGCTCTTCTTTATGCTGCCTCCATGGTTTTATTACAGTCAGGTTCTGCCTTTTAATCTGCAGTCGCCACTGAGGAGCCATTTGAAACGTGAAGCTCAACAAGCAAAAGGAGTCACGATAAATATTATACAAGCACTGTAGTGCCCATCAAAGCAGGGCAGCAAAGTGCTGCAGTGTTAAACATTGATTTTCACACACAAATGGAGCTCCCATTTCATTATTTAATGTTGAAACAAGTAACTAGAATAAAACATGCACTAAGAGCAGCCCTGTGTAGTGCAGAGATGTATTCAGGCGTGATGAGGGGCAGCACAAACCTGCCTCTTCCTATGAGTTCTTTGTTCTCTGAAGAGCTCCCCATCCCTGTGCGAAACAAGAGGCGCAGGATCACCGCGGGAGAGGGCGGGGAGGCCTCACTCCTGGCACCTAGAGGAACAGAGGCAAGGTGACCGAGGACTAAACTGAGGAAGGAACACCTTAGGAATTTTTAAAGGTTGCATGGAGCGTGTTGTAGACCAGGTGTTTGGGATCTGAAAGCAGCTGAAGGCAACTCAGAGAAAATGGATCTCTTTTTGATGCTTGTAGTGCCTGGAGGCCCAAACTGAGGTTCAAGCCCTGCTGGGAAGAAGCTGCTCAAACCTGTAATAACAGGCTGTGCCTGTCACAATGAGTTTTCAATAGCAATACACATGGCAGACAGGAATGTTATTATCTGAGGCACCAGGGCTCCAAGGGCTCTGCCAATGAGCTGTGACATACCTTGCGTGCGGAGGAGCAGCCTGTCTGAGTCCTCAGGGCTGTCCATCTGGACCTTTCCCAGCCATGAGGTTCGCTCCAGACCTCTTTAACTTTGAAGCTGTGATTGTGGCAGGCTGGTCTGAAGGAGGTCCTGGCAGACACTCCACCAGTGCAAGAGTTTGGCTGCTGTCAGAGCTGGGAGCTGATGGTGCTGCCCCGTCAGGAGGACAGCAGTCCTGGAGGTAACCTGCTTCGGTCAGCATTAAAGAATAACTTTAGTCTCTGCAGATAAAGAGACACTCTTATTTATACCTATTGCTTTTGATCTGAGGATCTCAAAGCACTTTGCAGAGGTGCCATTTACCCAAGGTCACTTGCAGCAGCCCTGGGAATAGATGCAGGTATCTGGCCTGCGTCCCTCCCTCTTCCATGCTGCTTCTGCTGCTAAGGCAGCATTCTATGGATGCACTCGTGCTGCAGTGCCTCTCACTCCCAGCTTAGCATCTCTTTTTTTGTCTGCTGTAGTCTAGACAAGCTGTTGATTCCCTAATGTCGTGGACCGTGACCCCACTCCTACTCCAGTCCCATCATTTTTCCCTAGTTCATTGCTCAGGCATATGCTTGTCTATTTTGAATCATTTGTACGTGTGAGGCTGAGTCGCTCCTAATCTCGTCTCCTTCCCGGGGCGTCAGTCACTCTGGCATGTGCCTTTTCCCTGTCTGCCTCCCTCTGTTTATGGGCTGTGGGTATTTTTAACTCCACCCTCTAATTAGAGGTAGTTTTCTCTGGGTATTTTGTGCACAAGGACTCTCACGCCTGTGGTCAGCAGGGCAGGCAGTGAGCTCTGGGGATGGGCCATGCATAGAAACCTTCCTGCTAAGTAAAGCTTCACCTCCCAGCATCACGTTTCCAGGAGGACTGGGGTGGGAGGAAGGCTTGCATTCCTCGGGGTCTGTCTGCCACAGCGGTGGGATGGCAGCTAGAGAGAGGAGCCAGCTAACCCCCCCGAGACATGGGCACAGCTGCCTCCTCGTCCTGCTGCCACTGCCTGGGGCTGCTCTGAGCTGCCTGCAGCTGTCTCCAAGCTGTACAGTTAGTGCTCATGGCCCGGAGTCTACATCCCTGGAGATGCCCAAGTCAGGCTCACTTACCCTGTGCTGGTTCAGGGATGGAGAAGAGAACGATACTAATTAGAGACAGCCTTGAACCAGGTTCCCAACTAGGAGCCTGGTCTCCCTGGCCTCCCAGCACCACGCTGCTCAAGCACCGCTGCCTGCCTGGCTCTCAGCATCCCCCTAAGCCCCAGCCAGGAAGGAAGCTGGGATCCACCAGCAGCCCCAGTACGGCACAGAGGAGCCAGGGAGCCGTGGCAGGTGCCTGGTGCTCCCCATCCTTTTCTCCCCTTCATGAACAAAGAGCATCTGGCTCGCCCATGGGGCAGCGAGCACCCCTCGGGCTGCTGCATCGTGCTGCGGATTTCCTTCAGCTCTGTTCACAGCCAAGTCCTCTCCCTCCTGCCCCATCCCCCAGCAAACCCGAGCTGCAGATTACAAGGCCAGCTGGTCATTAGCACGTTACACTGCTCTCTTCCCTTGCCAAGGCGAGCTCGGGAGATGGCACCAACTCACAGAGCAGCAGGTTGGGCGCTCGGGCTGGAGACCCAGGTCAGGTCTGAACGCTGCTGGACACGTCCTGCCAACAGCAAGTGCCACATCCCCCACTTCCTGCAGGCCGGGGGTGTGTGGGGGAGAGGGATATGACTCCCTTCTCCTTCCCTGGGGTGGGGAAGCAAGGTTTGACTGTCACTGGGAAGGGGATGCTTCCTCTCTCTCCTGAGCCCACCTAGGTGCTGGTTCATAGGTATAGCAATGTTGGAACTAACGCTCTATTGAGGTTATCTCTGTTCTTGAAAGAAGAGAAGGGATAAAAAGGGAAAAATATTTGGTTAAAGAGAGTGAGGGTGTCCTGCAAAGCTGATCTTACACTCAGGCTGCTGATACCCTGGGGCTGAAAGGTGCTGAAAGTTCCTCAGCATCATGGTAAGAGAGCAGTCAGGTCCCCAAATCCTCACGGTGCAGGTAAGAACAGCCTGCTTTTGCAGTGCCTTTCACTGCCCTGCTGCCAGCAGACCTGTCCCCCTGTAATTACCTTTGCTCCTTCTCTTCCTGAGTCACTGTTTGTTCTGGCTTTGTGGGCTCATGCTGATGCGGTCTTGTCTGCGAGCTGAATTTTCCAAACTCTCCAAGGCTGTTTTGACATGCTTGACTAGCAGTCAACGTGTCAGCCAAGGGTCTCACACCACCCAAGCAGCACCTTGCTCGCCAAACAACACATGCCCTGGGGTGAGCAGTTAGCCATGCAAACAGCCCCCGCGCACCCACGGCCTATTGCACCACTTCACTGGCTACCAAGAGCCTTGGGTTTCACCACCCCAGCTCTCCTCTGCCTGCCTCCAGCAGACAGCATGGGGCTCCCCAGCTAAAGCTGGTTTTAATGGCTCTTGATGACTCCTATGGAAATCAGCGCTGTGTCAGGCTCTGCATTGGAGACTCTCTTCAAGTCCAGTAGGTTGCTTGGAAAGGAATCAGGAATTTTGTTCTTCTTGGTCTCTCAAGTACCTGTTAGCACTAATTCCTAATCCCCAACTACCTGAGGAGTTAACCAGGTGATGAGCATCCCATTGAGATCTGAAGCAGTCCCAGAGGAGGGCTCATCTCATGATGTGAGCTGTGCAGGCTCCCTTGGTGGCTGGTCAGAGCGGGAGTTTCACGGTCTGCGGCCCGGCTGTGTCGGGGCTTTGGGCTTCTGGAGGCTGGTGAGGGAAGGAGGGACCTGTTCTGTGTGGCCAAGTGCCACCCATCGCCCCCTCCCTCCCCTCTGCCCTGGAGCAGCCAGGTAAAGTCACCGTCCTGCTGCCTTGCAGCCAAGTGCAGTGCCTGCTTTGGAGGAGGAGCGGGGCCTTAATCTCTGCCCGTTGAGTTGCGCTTGCAAAGACGATTAGACATATGCCAGCTAATTCATCCTAAACAGGATGGAGGGAGAATTTGCCACTTATAAATGGCAGATGAGCGGGCCCATCGGTCCTGTCACTCTCGGGTAATACATGCTGACATAAGCCCAGTTTAGCTGGGAGTTTATCATTGCTAATCCAGCTGGTCCATGCCTCTCTTCTCCATCCTCCTGGCATCTTTCTTCCTCTTCCCTGCTTTGCCTTTCTCTCCCTCATGCTTGGTACTGTGGAGCAGACAAATTGCCCAGCATCCCCCACCCTTCTCCCAGTACATTTGTGGTAATTTGTTTTCCAAGGAATGCTTTTCCTTCTCCTGAAAGTGTCCTTGTGCAGATTAAAGCCACAGGGAAATCTTCTCATCCCAGGGTTTTGAATGGACAACCTCCCAATCCCATTGTAGCTCTTGTCACCTCTATTTACATGTCTGCCCCCCTTAGTTCTCCTTGTGACAAAGCATTGCCCAGGTCCCTTCCAGGTGTGCTTGATGCCCTGTTACCCATGTGCCTGTGATGCTGCTGCCCCAGATAAAAGGTCGGGGAGCTTGGAGAGCAGCCCACCAGTGTGGGGGCCCTGCAGGTGCCGAGCTGCTGGCCCAGGTTGTGCTCAGCTGTGCTCAGGGCTGGAGCCCGCCCAGCCTGGGGTTTATTTGATACTTTTACCTAAACAGACACTCCCGTGGGCTTATTGCTAACAGCACCACAGGGAGCTTTATCCTGGAACCACCCTGTTGTTTGGAGAGCCACACAGCCAACCTAAATACTGTGCTCTTCTGTGGGGAGGTTGGAGCCTTCAGGGAGGTGGAGGGGAAGGGGCACAGCCATGCGTGAGAGCAGTGGCCACAAAGCCTGCCCTGGCTCCTGGGAGCCATTTGGGGTATCCAGCTGCATGGCAGGGCTGGAGACCAGCTCTGGTAGCTTTTATTCTGATGCACCAGAGGACTCTGGGCTCCCTCCAGAGTGCAACAATCCTGCTGGGATGCAAAGCCTGCTCCTGTAGGCTGTGTGGGTGCTACAGGATGGCACGGGGCTGTCCAGAGCATAGAGCTGGGCCAGCTATGTTATCCTGGAAATCCTGCTGGCTTTCCTTCACCATGAGGGTACAAGTGTCCCAGCTGTCCTTGCTTGGCTGATCCAGGCACACAGAATATGTGGCTTTTCCTCATGGTGCTGTCAGATGCCTAAGGAACTTACCCTACACTCCTCTGCATCCCGAGTGTGAGTTTTGTGTCCTGCCTGACCCTTGTCCCTCAGATCTGAGGGAGAAAGAAGATCAGAGATGGGAATTCCATGAACCAAAACCCTGGTCAGGGGCTGCATCCATGGGGCCACACCTCCCCTGGGGCAGGGTGAGCTGTGGAGTGATGGGAAGTGCTTGCAGGTGGTTTGGGACAAGAGGAGGGGTCCAAGGCCCTCGCTAGCCAGCTGAGCGACAGGAGAGCATCATTTCCTGGCCAAAATCCCCGCTCTGGAACAGGGGCTGTGGGTGCAAAGCCGCGAAGCAGCTCTAGGAGGAATTTCTCCAGCCCAGGGGTTCCCTCTTGTGGCAAGACGCTCCTGGCTGGGCTGCC
>NW_008590824.1:0-8821 GCF_000691845.1 Merops nubicus
GGCCCGGCCCGCCTTTGGGGCCCGAGCAGGGCTTGCTGCCGTTGCTCCCCGGCCTGCGGGGCCCTCCTGGGCTCCAGGGTTCGGCGCTGGAGAGGAAAGGAGCTTGCCGGGAACGGGAGCGGCCTGGCCGCCGGAGGCTGTTCCCGCCCGCCTGCGGGAACGGCGACATTTGTGTTGGGGCTGGGTGTGGCAGCGTGGCCGCCTGCTGCTGTCCCTCGTAGTCCTGCCTTTGCTTCGCAGTGACGGGACGTCTCGTGTTACTGTAGCCTAGCGGATGATCTCTCGCATGAGAAACTACAGTCTGCCTAATTGCTGTATCTTAACAACTAACGGTTCTGAATTGAACAGGTACTAAAAGCTTACTGTGCATTAAATAAAAAAAAATGATCAGGAGCTTCAAGTTAGTCTTGACTAGGTAATGACATACTATGAAACACACAGTACATCTCAGTGGGTCAGAATTTTTAAAGGAGCTTTGTTCTGTGGTACTTCAGTTGAAACACACACTTTAGGTTTAGTAATGGCTATGAATTATTTAACAGATGTTATGGTAGTGGTGGGAGGCCATTATGAGGAGGAGGTTTTAGTAACAACTTAATTATTACCATAAATAATTTACAGATTAATTCCTTTTCCACCATGGAAGCGTATGCATAGTTCTGTGAAGGCAGTAGAAGCACGCTCTTACTTCTGAAATTAGACAGTAGTTTGAAGGTTTGGCAGCAGTTGATGAGTGATATCTGCAGGAGATAATATAAAAATGTATGTTTATGTTACCGGAATACTCAGAAGTGGGCTCTTAGATACAGAGTCAGTTTAGCAGTCACTGCTGACTAATCAGAAATTATTTTTAAGAGCATTTCACCTCTCATCTGAATAGAATTGTGTATTGTATTTGCTTCTCACTGTAAGGTCTGCTGATAATTGCCTCCATTTTCAAATTAAAGTCATCCAAAATTAAGGGCCTGAAAATTCAGGCGCTAACCCATAAGAGTCTCAGTTTTCCTGTCTCTAAAGTGATTAAACACTGCCCTAGCTTTTAAACAGGAGTGCTACGCAACTTGGTAATCACACACCGCTGATTCATGGGATCACTGAGGCAGGAAACGTGTGTATTGAGGATTGAATACCCCAGAGTTCTTCCTGGTGAAAATTCTGTGGGTAATCGGTGAAGAACTAGTGCCTGGCCATTTTTCTAGATGAGATACTGCTATTCATACTGTTGTTCTTACAGTGTTGATGTGAGTGAGAAGTTGAACTCTTGTATTTATGAAAACCACAAAGAATAAAAGAAAAGTTTCCTAAGATTTTTAACTAGGGTACTTGTCACAGGTTTAATTAATTATTTTCAAAACTACATTAAACCCTCTAATTTCTCTCTCTTTTTCAGTAGCTTACTTGTTCTTCAAAGTTTGTTCTATGTCTATCCTATCACTGAAGGGAGCTTAGTAATTTTTAACGATATTTGGGCATGCTCAGACAATTGCAAGAGACAAGTTTAGAGCTGCTGTATCATCTCAGCAGAGTTACAGTAATCATGGTGCAGAGTAAAGTTGGCTCCTATGATGTTTGGAGTCTATTCTTTCTGTGACAAAACCCCCATTTTACTGTGCCAGTAGTATGGGTCGGGTTGTTCCATCGTAGCTGAGAGGGCACTTTTAACTGTCGGTCATGATTGTTTCCAGTTGTTGAGTTACACTCATCTGCCAGTGCTTGAGTTCTGGTAGATTTAACTGGTGTTTTGCCAGCTGACTGACTCTAGCAATCCATCTTGTCTTTTTGACTGAAACTACTGATTCCCATTGCCCGTTCATAGAGATGAGTGAACATGTGCCACACCATTAGCTGTGACAGTTTGTGATCTGTCACAGTAGTTTAAGTTGGGATGCTGGCAGCTTGGAAAGCTAACAGGGATATTTCTGTCACAGGCATTTTTTCACTAGAGCGGTCATTTGCAGCACAGTGACTAGAAGGGCATCTGGGGATAACAAGTCTTAAAACTGATATGGCTGGTCATGAAAAGCTCTTTAAGCTCCAAGTGACAGTCAGTGTCTTTCATAAAACAATTTCAAAGGGCTGAAATGACTTATGATCTTGTAAATTGTTACAGTATAGGCTGTGGGCTCGTAAATATACAAAGTTTTTGAAGTTACCAAATCACAGAATTTCTAAACCTGCTTGTCTCTGCTCTTCTAGGTAGAAGGATGTGAAAGACTGAGAAAGCTAATTCTATCGTACAAGAAAAATTTTTGGGTGCAGGAGGGGTTTATTCTTTACTTGTATTTGAAAACAGTGTCTATGAGTTTGAAATATCACTGGCCTCTGAATAATTCTAAGACAGAATTATTCCTGGTTTTGTACTTTGAGTCATCTGGGCAGGAATGATATGCTGTGATATGAAGGCACACATCAGCTGAAAAAGGAGGTTTATTAGGAAATGGCAGTAGGAGTCCTATTAAGTTTTCTCACAGTGGCTTACACCTAGGCCTTTTTTTAGCCTGTCAGTGGACTATAGTGTACAGCAGATGTTACTCTAGAATCTTTGGGAAGAAATAGTTGCTTCACATGATCACATATGCACAGTGGCTTAATTCTTAAGGTAAAGTTTTATTCTTAATAAATTCTAAATACATTCTTGTTTTCTTTTAAGGTGTTCAAAACCAGCATTTTTTAAAACAGTATTTTTCCTACATCTTATATGTTTTTAAGTACTAAACAGGAATAACTGTGTGTATGAAAGTTACCTAACAGATTATCTATCTAGTCAGACCATCTCCTTTGCTGTGTAATTTGGAAACTAACACTGAATTTAATAAGGCTGTTCTTTGATTAAAGAAGGAAGACTCAGGATTGTAGTTCTTTACGTACAAAATTGTGATAGTGCTGGGGTTTAAAACCAATGTAAAACAACTTGGTACCCATTGCCTTGCTTCAGAGTGGTGGGAGCATTCCTGTGTTTTGTTCTCATTGCTTCCTCATGCACTGTGCAGTGGATTTGGGAAACAAGTGCTGATGCATTCCGTATTCTTGTCCAGGACATTTGATGCTGTCAGAAGTTATCTTTAGCCCATATGTTCGGCATCACTTTTGTCGTCTGCCTGCTGTCTCCCTTTCTGGAGTGAGGTGCAGGTGCACACATGTGCATATGACTTGGGAATTCTGTGTCTCAGAGTACCTGTAGGTCATCTTGCTTTTAAACAAGAGTTCTATCTGTATTCAGAATTTGAGGGATACCCTATGTATTCTTTGGTTGGAGAGCCACCTACTTGGCTTTGTGAAATGAAAGTGCTTGTTACTTTGAGATCTTGAGGAGAGCTTTAATGTCATAAAAATGGCAAAGGGGTGTAAAAGGATGTAGTTTATTAGTGATGATTAATGATCGGCTTGGTATTGGAAAGTGAAAGTTTATTTTTAGCTTCTAGAAGATACACAGTTCCTTTAAATGTAACTTCAGATTCACTATGTGTGTTTCTTTTTAGTGCTTTGGCAGTTAAAAATTGCAATTCCTTGACAAAGAGGATAGACTGGCAGTTGTTATTTTGATCTGAATGTACATAAAGGGAAATAGTGTGATTGGAAATGGATTTGATAGTGGTGCCATTTAGTCTAGAGTTTGTTTAACCTCAAGGTTGTTGGGGTTTTTTTTTGAGATTTATTTTTAAAAACACTTATTTTTAATAAAAAGCCTCCTTTGGATTAACAGCAAGTAAAAATTTCAAGAATGTGTCATGGTGCAGTGTCAAGATATTGGTCATGCAGACATAGATAGCCCTGTAAATCTCAGAGTAAAATACATGAACTTACAGGAGTCTGCCAGCCTGAGTGCATGTTTTTTTGTAGTGGTGATTCTATCATCTGTTAAAAGATTTGAGCAATTCCCATGAACAATATGTTTTTGTATGATAGTTAATCGATTTGAGAATTGACTAAAGTTAAAGATCAAATTAATACAATAGAAGTGTGATGAGGTAGAAAGGAAATTTTAATTTTTGAATATACTCTGTAAATACTAGCTTACTTTGGAAATGACATCTGTTTGACTTATAATGAATGCCAAGCCTTTCCAGTGTCCCCGTATAAAAATGGGGTCTGGATGGAATTAGGCATAATTGCTGTCCTGTAGAAGTCTTGTATACTTTTGTGATGTTAATACAACATACCAACATAAGTTTTTGTTGTGTTTGTTTTGCCCTTTTGAAGCTTAACCTCGGAGACGATATTGTGAAAGTTGTAATCGATTGGAGCAAGCTTCAAAGCACATCAGCACTTCAGCCAACATTGCTCTTTAGTGCCCTTCAGCAGCATATTTTATGTTTGCAGGTAAATATTTCATTGGACATGTTCAACTTGACAAAAGTTATCAACAACTGATGTACTTGTATTACTGAAACTGTAAAATTTCAGTCATTTTGATCTTACGTTGTCGGACAAAATAGAATGCAAAAGCTTTATAGGCGTGGGATTGCACTGTGCTTCATAGGCACTCACACTTATGGATTTTTCAGAGTAGTGGTGGGAATAGCCACTGTAGGTGAGCAGGCTGAATAAATGCAGCCTCATTGATTTCCAGACTTGCATTGTAAATGTGATACATTTCCATCTATGGTGGGTTATAATTAAGCAATAAGGCACGGCAGGTGTGTGTCATGCTATGATAATGATTCCATGCGTTGGGTGAGTTTGGAGGCTCATGGAGTGCTTTCAGTGGTTCAAGAAGTGGCATTATCCCAGCATGACACATCCTGGAGTGTCTTACTGCAATTAAATATATTTTGAGCATAGGGTTGTTTTTTTTTTTTTTTTTAAAGAGTAATTTCTTTGACATTAATGTCTCATCTTGCCAAGTAGCCATTCACCATTACTGTCATTTCTTTTAACTATTTGAAACTTTCCAATCCTGCCAAAAGTATGTGGAATTTAGTTGCATGGCAGGGGAGGTGAGCTGTTTGTCAGCTGGTAGCTGAACAGGGTTTTGACCTTGACAGTTCACCTGTAAAAGGTGAGAATTTGAGTACCAGGTTTCGCTTCAACTAGTCAACAAATTATTTCAAGTGTGTTGTACTGAGAGGGTGAAAAACCAAGTTCCTGTATTTGCTTGTCTGTAGATAAAAGAAAGACACTTTGTTTTCCAGACATCCACCGAATCTTTGGTGGGATAAACAAAAAAAGAAAATATGCAAGATAAAAGCAAGTAAGAACTACATCCAGCTGTAAAAACACTGCAAATAGGAATTTGATTCCTTTTAGGAAATGTGACTGGTAAAATTCCTGTTGTTTTTTAAGAAAATAAAAATTTCTAGAGCAAAAATAAGCAGTTAAATTAAAGCTAGGTGAAACCGGTAAAAATTCAAAAAGAGAGTGTGACATGTAATACCAAAACTTCAGTACATATATATCTTATGTAAGAGTTATTGCAGTAGCATAAGCATTTATTTTTGCTACTACAAATATCAGTGCATTCTGTCGTTTAATTTCGTGACCTAAGTAGATAATCAACCATGTCAAGAAAAGCATGTGTTCAGGATAACACCTATACATTTCATTTCTGTTTTCTTTCATTCACTTGGGCAACTGCAGTTTCAAGTGGAGAATGTATTGCTGTGGTGATAAAGTAAAGGCTTTACAGTGTGAAAGCATTGGCTTTCATGTTGAGGAGGAAAAATACGAAGCCTTACTGTTCTGAGTAGGCTTTTGAAGGACATGTTAATTAAGTGGCATTGGTGCCAACGATTGGAGCTTTAATTTAGCTAGTAAACGACAAGTAGCAGGCAGATTTTCGCAGAAATTTGGGAGTTTTCCTATAGAAACCTCTAAAAGGCACAGGTCAAAAAGGCCAGAATCATGGTGTGCACGGTATTTAGAGCTATAGCTTTTTTTTTTTTTCATTTTATTACTGTGTTCCATCAAAGGCAGATGTTGTAATTCCTAAGATTATTTCAGTTGGTCTGGTTTAGAAATTGTAATAGTACCTGGCTTTTTGGTTTGAGGATTTTTTTGCCTTTTTTTTTTTTTTTTTTTTTAACCCTAAAATACTGTTTTCTTTGTTCAGCCTCTTTTAGAAAAACTCCAGTCATTGATTAAGGAGGAAAATATAGGCCATGTTGAACCTGCAGGTAAAACAGGAGGCCAAACTTGCGACACAAGTTTAGATGTTTGTGATGGTAACTGTCAGACTGAGGAGAAGTATGCAGGTTATGACTTGGGAGATCCAAAGGATGCTCGTATTAATTTTGATCCAGAAGTGGTCCAAATAAAAGCTGGAAAAGCAGAAGTAAGTGTCTTACCTAAAACAAACAAACAAACAAACAAACAAAAAGACCTTTTTAAATTTAAAGAATGAAATAGATACATGTCATCATGTTTATTACCTGCAGATTGACAGGAGGATATCAGCCTTCATCGAGAGGAAGCAAGCTGAGATCAATGAAAATAATGTCAGGGAATTTTGCAATGTTATTGATTGTAATCAAGGTAACTGGCTAGCCAGAATTTAATCTTTGTAGCACTTTAAGTTGGTTGTTATTTATTTATTTATTATTACTTTTTCTAAAGCACTATACTATATTTTAAACAGAACTTCAATTTTAAAAGCAACTTTGTTTCAAAGTTAAGAACTTGCATGTGCACTGCAGATGACAGAAAAAGAAAAAAGAAAGTAGTCACTGGATTACAATGTTTAATGCAGCCCATAGAGAAAAATTATAACTGTTACCGTGTTCGTTAAGTAGTGCAATCTTAAATAAGATGATTTTATAGCTATTGTTCCCAATGTTTTAGCTAGATGTTCCTACCAAAGTCAACAATTGCAATTCAGAAATGTCTTGTGAATTGCATATTCAAATTGAAGTTAATTTAATGCTAGTTAAATTACAATGAAGTATTTTCTGCAATTAATTTGAATTACTAGCTAACTAGAATAACTTCTTCCTTTCAACATTACTCACACTATTGGTGGTTTTTAGTGCACCAACTGTCACAATTGTCTGTATCTATAACCAAACAATCTTAAATCCATCTGGTAGGCTGGATCCCATTAGTATGATCATTAACTCTGTAACCAAATGGGTCTTAAAAGTGATGACACTTTTATATACATAAGTAGCACAGAGACATTCTTCTAAGTACCTGTGAACCCAGACGAGCATTGTCTGTGTGATGTACTTATGCTTTTAGAGATCAAAGCTTACTCTTCTGTAACCTTTATAGGAAGAGAGTTTAACTCCTTGAATGTTAGTTGGAATGAAAACAACATGTGGACACTAGTAGCATCTACTAGATAGTAAAATATTGATTCCTAAAATTTTTAATTTTGTACAGAAGAAATAATGATAAGACCTTCCTTTTTACGTTTAGGCATAATAAAATACGTGTAAAGCTTTGGTGTGTATGAACAGAGATTAAAATATAAAAATTAGAGCAAACTAAGATGGTCTGTACTGTTGGTTTTTATGGTTGAACAAATTAAGGAAGTCACAGGCATCGGAATAAATGCAGGGAAGTGAGAAAAGAATATTGATGAGTAAACTAGACTAGGCTATAAATAGAAGAACAGTTTCAAAAAAGAGCATAAAAACAGAATAACTGGTAAGCAGGAAAAGACTTGTGTACAGGAAGAAAGAAATAAGTTACAGAGAAATGCAGTGAAAAGTAAGAACCAAATAAAACGTAGATTTAAAGAAATTTGGTCCTGATCCAATAAACTTCTATATACATGTATGCATACATTTATAGAAGTCACTCACCCAGTTAAAACCAGTAGGTCCATGCAATTGTGTGAAACTCTTAAATGAGCAAGTGTTTGTAGAAAGAATGAAGTATTTTGGATGCTTTTGTTGCATGAAAGATTTTGATTTTTTAAAAGCCTCAAAGCTGATGATGGTTAGAATACTTTAAATTATAAATACATAATTAGGACCTCACTTTTTATATTATTATTATTTATTTAGAAAATAGCTGTGCCAGAACAGATGCAATTTTCACACCCTATCCTGGATTTAAAAGCCATATAAAGGGTAAGCAACTGTTTTAATTATCATTTATTAAGAGTGTCTGTATGGACCAGTGCTGATGAATTTTGGACTTTGAGCATGCTATAAAAAAATTTTTAAAAATACTAACTTAGCATAGTTTTGAGTGTAGTGAATACATTTACATTTTAGCTTACTTCTCCAAGGTTGTCAGTCCCATAACTGCTTCAATAAGTAGCCTGTTTTGTCTGAAAGAGAAGACTGAAAAGTTAAAGCAGGACAGAGAAGCTGAACTTGGCTTTTCTTCTGAGGTGAAGCCAGCAGTCCAGTTAAGGAATTGACATGAGATCAGATACTACTCTATTTTCTATTAGTTGGTGTAAGTATCTTGAATTAGAAAATAGACTTGGGACACAGTGGAAGTTCTGAGACATGGATTTATGGGAAGTGACAAGCTGGGGACCAAATTTACCACTACACTTACCTTTTAGAAGGAGTAAATCGTGTAGAGTGGTAGTGTTCAGTTATCCACTTGATACTGGTTCTAAATAGCAATTAGTTTTTCTGAATTCTAGAAGCTTGTGAAATACAATGATAGGTAGTAACATTAAAAGGTCTGGTGAGCAAAGGGTGAGATGGGCAAGTGAGTTTGAGTTTAGAATATTTCACTAAGAACCCCTTTCAGTAGTCACTTTTTTAAACTGAGCGCTAGTTTGCAGTTTGGATGTTAGTGTATTACAGGAAGAAAGAAAAGTTTGCACTTTGAGTAACTAGATCCCAAACAGTTTGTAACTGAAATGTGAATAATGCTTAGAAAGGAATTGGAATTAAAACCAGCATAAACTGAAGCAGGA
>NW_008590824.1:8852-20549 GCF_000691845.1 Merops nubicus
TTCGTGAAGTACTGAGTAAGAAGCTGTGTGCTTCAGTGTCTGGAGTTGCCAGCATAGTCTTTGAAGTCTTCAGTGCACTGCAGTATTCCTATCAGGAAGAACTTGAGAAATAATCGTGATTTAAAGAGAATCTAGAAACCACAGATATTTGGTTAGATACACTTTGTTTTTCACGTGCATATATATTAAATCTGTGTTCTCTTTACTTAGTTTCTAGGGTAGTAAATACATATGGACCTCAGACTAGATCTGAAGGGTCACATGGGTCCAGTCACAAAGCAGTTGTACCCATTCATGATTGTGGAAACCAAGCTGTTGAGGAGAGATTGCAAAACATTGAAGCACACTTAAGGTTACAAACAGGTTTGTATCATGTTTTAACATGTTTTAAGATCAGTGTGTAGTACAGTTGTCATTACTGTGGTAAAACTGGGCAAGTCTATAAAGAACTATGACTGTAAAAACAGTGGATAGATCCACTGAAAGGTTTAGTCACCCTGAGTACTCCAATCTAATATTTAAATTCTTGTATCCAAAGCGGAACCCAGATTTATGCCCAAATTACAATGCTGAGTTAGTAAATCTGTGCTTGATGTAGTCACAAACAAGAGGGAGGCACTTCAGAATGGGATTTAAAAGTCTGGAATATTTGGAGATAGGAATTCTCCGTACCAGTGGAGACCTTCTGCCTTCACCCACTGAACAGGAAAAGCTGAGAGTAGCACTCAGTCCTTCTTCATGGACACCTTGTGGGCTGGTGATAGGGGGAACCTGAAACCTTTTCCTAAAGGTGGATGATTCTTGAACTACAGTTAGCTAAGAAGCTTATTTCCCAGCGTTTGGAAAGCTCATGGTTAATACTTCCTGTTGCCATGCAAACATGAGTCCTTACCTTTCACTAAATAAATGCCATAGCCACCAGGCTGCTGATTTTTTAAAGTACTTGCTTTCCTCACCTGAGCCCCAGTTTTCTAGAATATAGAAATCATTGAGGCACTTAATCAGGGAGGAACTGGTATTTTTCTTGAAAAAAGTTTTCAGAACAGAAGCCCAGATCTTCGCCTAATAAAGGGAATGTTCTACACATCACACTGACCGACTCATTGACTTTTTTTGTCTTCTGAATGCTGAATAGATGCCAATGCATTCTCCTAAGAACATGGTGAGCATTGGCTACTAGATTTCTGTGAATGCATACTCGATCAAAGTCCTCTAGCTGCAAGGAGAGTATAATAGTCCTCAATACTGGTGAGGCAGCAGTCAGAGATTAACACTTAGCTGTATAGCTGTCTCAAAAATAAGGTGGTTTTTGTGCATGGAAATAAGAATTTCCGAGTGTCTGGCCAGCATTAAAGTTACAATGTGTATGTTTATGCCTATCAGGGTGATGACTGGGGGTAGCTAAGGAGAGGTGCTTGCTTCCAGGTTGTGCCTATAATAGGTGACATAATTTTGTGTGAAAGTACAGGTCAGCTAAACCAAGTGTAGGGGAGGAGGATGAAAGTGTGCATTTGAAGCTCAGCTCCTGTCCAAATCAGCATTCCTAGGGAAAGTCTCAAGATCGTTTGTTTCTTACCCCAGCAGCTGTGCAAAAAGTGTTCATCTGAGCAGGTCACCTCCCTCATCTACCTGCTTGCCTGTTTTTGTTTGCAGTGACTGAAAGAGTTATTCTTGACTCACCTGCTGTTTTTCAGAGCGTTTTCGTCTAGTGCTAGCACTGCTCTTTTCCCTTTACATGAAGAGACAGCAATATTAAGAAGAGTGAGAGGTTAGCTGATTTAATTAGTAGCTGCTGAGTGATGAGTAGAGAGCAGAACTGAAGGAGGGAAGCTACCTGCAAAATTGTCTGCCTGAAGTGACGAAATAGATGAATGGCAAAAAATCCATTAGTGCTTATTTCAGTAGTTTGTGGAATAGAATTGTCCTACCTAACAGACCTGGAAATTAATGGAAACAGATGGCAAGAGAAGAAGTAGAAGCTTGCTAAAGCTTTGCTTGTCAATACTGTCAGAACCAGACTGGTTTACTGGGATAGCCAGTATTAGATGTGATAAACAGTGATTTTGGTTTATAGAATACTATGTAGTGTAAATAAGATGCTTTCTAAGTCTGATCTCTTGCTAAGTTCAGTTCTTCCGTGAGGAAGCAAGTCCAAGCTGCTCTAGTATAGGCTACAAACAACAAACGGGTTGAAGTGGGGTTTTTTGTTGCTGTTGGTTTGTGGTGTTTGTGGGATTTTTTTTTGTTTGTTTGCATGGGCTAGGCAGAGGGGTGTTTTTGCTTGGTTGTTTTTTTCCAGAGGTCTATTATTCCATTCCACACACATTCCTTAACCCTGCTTCTCCTGTCTACGGCCAGGAAGACACAGTTCTTTGACAAGCACAGCTCATACCTGTCCTCCAGCCTCTGACACTCAGTGGAGATAGGTTTCCTTCAGAACAGTCTTAGGTATCAGCGCTGGGTCCGTGTGGTCTGCCATCCCATCCGCTCCCTCTTGATGTGGCTCCCACTTTTGAAGTGGTAACATTTGGGGTGTGACCATTGTATTGTAAGAGTGATCATTAGTTTTCTAGGGACACTATTGGACATATTTCAACCACCTGCATAAAGTTGTCTGTTGCCTCCACTCACAGCTTTATCAATCAGGTTTGATTGATCTGAATTGTATTAATTAGCCCTTCCTTTCTATTATCCCAGCCACTCATTTTGTTTCAGCTACTGAGTGATAGCTAGACTCGAATAATTCACCAGTAAAACTTATAGCCTTTAGTTTAAAAAGTCATTCAAGCACTTTTCCTGATTTGTTTGTATTTGTATTGGTGTCTTTAGGTGGTCCTGTACCAAGAGACATTTACCAGAGAATTAAGAAGCTTGAAGATAAAATCCTTGAGCTGGAAGGACTGTCTCCTGAATATTTTCAATCTGTAGTAAGAAATTCTCAAATTCTTTTAGCATACCTAAATACATTTGGAACTTTTGTGCTTAAATCTTTATGTGCAGACAAAAACCTAAGGAGTCTGAGGGCATACACTTGTGATAGACAACTCTGGCTTGGTGTAATGGGTGTATTTCACATGGACTATCTATGTAAATTCATATTTCTGCCTAATTTGTCATTTCAAAGAAAATCTTAGGAAAAAAATTGCAACGATCTGAGCTTAACTAATTTGTAAGAAATGTATTATAGAGGTTGGATTTCTCCCCTTCCAGCTTAAAAGCTGCAGTATTTCTTAAGAAAATGGAGTGAAGTTTTGATCTTGATAGAAATCATTAATGGCTTATATTAACTGAAATCCTTTGGCCTTCTGTACATGATGTGATTTCTAATGATCAGCTATGTGAAATAATTTCCCATAGGATGAGGGAGTAAACCCTTTAAAAATTGCTTTGTAATTCTATGACTTTGATTTCTTTGCTGCTAGTCTTCAGGTGGAGTTCTGTCTGTTTTTGAAGAGTAAATTTTATCCTTAATTCACCAAAGGAGATCAGAACAAGAAGAACTTTAGTTGTTGCTAGGTCAGGATCTACTTGGCTATAGAAATTTCTTGTCTGTTATCTTCTTCTTCCCTCATGTAATAGTGAGAATGTCTCCTCTACTGCTGATCAGGTTTTAATTTATATCTTCTCCCTTCAGACCAGCTGAAAAAGAGTCCCTAATTAAAAATAAGTATTATCAATTTTTTTTCTTTTCTTTGTTTGTGTTGGAGACCAGTAAAGTCTTTTGTTTATGAGGCTGTTCCTTCAAGTTATTGGAAACCAGAAGTTCAAACATATTTTCATATGCTGAAATTTCCACAACTAGTGCTTCAGGATCTTCTCTAGAATGGGAATCTAGGAAGAATTTATGATGGTGGCAGTAGTAATGTTGTACAGTAATTAGAGCTTTTTTTAAAAAAAAAAAAAAATTTGCATAAATATTGGTGTGGATACAGGAAAATTTCAGGGAAAAATATTGACAGTTTCAAAAGCTGCATATTGATCTTTATTTTGTCTGAAGGAAGCTTCAGTTAAGTTGATAGTTGTTGGCTGGCAAGTGTGGAGAAGCTTCAACAATTTCTGACTGCTTTCCAGTAGTGTTTCTTGTTATCCAAAGTATTTAATTATAAAAAAGATTTCTTTGTCCGTGGGATGGCAGTCAATGTTCTTTCTGTACTTTAAAGGCTCTTGTCAGTGTTGTTACAGAATTACTTGTGGTCCTCTGTCAGTGCAACATTAAGTCTGTTTTGATTATGTCTTTTCTTCAGAGCTGTTCTGGCAAGAGGAGGAAGGTCCAAGCTCCCTATGTAAGTGCTGTTAACTTTTGTTTACCTTAAGTTTAGGATGTTCTGAGTGAAAAGTAATCAGAAATTCTACCAAGCGAATATCAAACTTCTCAGAAATAGCTGCATCAGTATTGGATAGCTTGCTGGCAAAGAGAGCAAAGGAGACAGAAAGTTAATGGGTGTCACAATGCAATTAATCTTTTAATTAAGAGTCTGTACTAGGGTAGATTAGTTAGTGTTTTTACCATTTAGATGAGTGATAGAATTAAATAAATCTGTAACAATGTTAATCAAGCTAGCAGTGACAATTTGCGAATTCAGATCAGTCTCCTAGTAATGTCTTCTGTTTTTGTTTTATGGATCAGTGTTTTCTGATGACTAAAGTTTTTTTTTATAATTCACTTTATTGGTTTATGAAGAGACAATAAAAGTAAAAATGGCGGGATTGGCAAAAGCATTTCAGAATGACCTGACATTATAGCAGATATTTGCCTAAGTCAGTAACACTTGCCATTTTGACATGATCACATAAGGGAATGCATTAACCATGTACCTTAGGCTGAAGGAGAACTTCTTCTCGGGGCACGTGAGACTGGAGCTAGAACACCATCTGCTGTTATCACTCTTGGAGACCGATGGACTAGGGAGAATGCTTAGGGTGGACTGTGGGCCATCTGAGGCTGGAGGAAGTAGGGTTGTCTACACTAGAAAAAAGTCCTTCGTAGGGTGAAATAATTTTATAAAAAGGATGATGACTGGTTCTTTGTGCAAGAAAAGACAAAAAAAATTGTCAGGTTAAGTGAGCACAGAGGAGATTGATGTTGGGCAATAGGGGGAAAAACCCCCTTCAGTTGTAAAGGCAAGTTCTGCAAGATCTAGATAGTCTCATCCAGGGTTTTAACATTAAAGGATTTTTTTTAATATGAACAGGTTAAATAAGCATCTAATGGAAATAGCATGGGTATATTGATCCGTGATTAGAACTGTCACTTTCTTCTAAGTTTACATTCTTTTTCTTTCCAGTTTAAACAGCCATAGACTAGATTCAGAAAATTCTGCAAAAGTATTTCTATCATTTAGTGCAATATGCAGTAACCTCAAATATCAAGTGCTAGGCCACTTCTCTGGCAATTACCAGATGTAAATGACTGTGGTTTTTATTTTGTTCTTTTAGCAGAACTATTCATTGGCTGAACTGGATGAAAAGATCAATGCTATAAAACAGGCATTACTGAGGAAAACAAAAGAATGCAAGTCCAAGGAGGCTGAACGGCTTCTCCAATAAAAAAAGAAAAGTCTTTTGAGAACCCTCATCGTGCTTCATACATAACCTAAACCATACATCTGAGTAGTGTTCATTGGGGGTGACTTTAGCAGTGGGAACAAAGCATGCATAGAAGCTTCTTTCGGGTGATCTTGAAAGATTTCTTTCAGAAGTCATTATTTAATAACAGTCTTATTAATGAAAGAGTTACTTTAAAATGAAGAATGTTTTAGGAATAGCATTCTAATAATCCATTCCCTTCTGTTGTAAAGGAGGATTGCAGCATTGTTTGTATGTGGAAAGTCAACCTGCAGACAAAAACTGTATTTCACATCTAATTCTTGATGATGGAGTATTCAAAAGGGCTATCTTTTGAATACTTTTTGTGTAAGTAGTTTGCATAGACTTGTGAAATAAATACTTCCTTATAAGTGAACTGTCTTAGGAAGAAAATAACAAAAACACTTGCAGTACACATGCTTACCTGCATTTTTTCCCATCTATGTCACTATTTTCACAGCTGTTGGAAATGCAAATTGCATTTTTGTTTGAAAGCTGGTTATGGAAATCCTATATCTGTGACCTGTTCTTCATTTCATTAGTGTCCTGTAGGAATTCAAACTTCATACCTTGCTAACAAAGTTAGTAAATTGTAAAGAACAGCCCAGTGGAGGTCCAGGGAGGTTTTGAGGAGCATGCCAGCAGGCACCAGCTTCCCTTCCTTCCATATACATACTTAAATGACTTCTGAAGTTTATAACTTCTGAAGTGTGGATGATGGGTGTGTAGTTTAAGTTAGTCAGACCTTTTGCTACATACTGAAGTGTGATTTTATGTTTTTGGGGTTGGTTTCTTGTTGGTTGGTTGTTTTTTTTTTTTTAAATAAACCATTTTCTATTTATACCAGTTTTGTAGTTTATTTGCTGTCTCTCTTTTTTCTGGTTTAGGTGAGAAGTAGCTGTTATGGAGCAAGTCTTTTGTGTTACCTGCTCTACTAAAAATGGCCATACTGTCACTGGCCCTTGTATCAGTCTCTGTGACAGGTGTTACAGACAGAGCTCTTTCACTTTGAAGTGCAGTAGGGACTTTCTGTGGTTCTGTGTTCTTATCCAGACTATGTTTGTTGTAGCAACTGCACCTAATGCTTCTCTGAAGGTGAATCAGCAGAGGTGGGAACAAAGCTGCTTGAGCTCTGGTCCTAGCTCCAGGAAAGAAGAGAGTATGATAGTTACCTGTTCAGATGCTTAGTGTACAACCAGGAAGAGATTAACCAAAGCAGTATGAGTGCCTCAGATACAACAATGGCTACAAAGGAGGTACTTTTGCAGTTGAAGGCTGTGGCATACCTCCATGTAGGACCATTACTCATTTTATGCCACATGTCAGTACAGTATCCTACAAAGACTACTCTTGTTACACAAAGTGTTGTCATTGTTGAAAATCCTAACAGTTCATATTATGAATATGCACAGTGAGCTGCAACTTCCACCTCAAGTAGATGAGCTTTACTTGCTGTCTACAAAACAGGTTTTTTTTGGTATTGTGTGCCAAGAGCCGTAGGTCAAAAGAGTACAATGTGGGTATAATCATACCTAGCACCACACACTGCACACAGTAGTATGAGGTGGCTGTTACAACTAGGGACAGGAAAAATGACCACAGGGTTTTGACTTTTATAAAGCAGTAGCTTCTACTCATGTGCGTTGTAATTCAAATACTGGTAGGACATGCTGGCTAGGTCTACTGCATTTGTACTGTGCAGTTTTCTCTGGAAAGTTCTGGAATGAAGCCCTAGAAGAGATAAACCTGTGGCAGATACCTAGGTCTGAAAGATTTGTTTAATAAATTACTTGTTGTTAGTTTACATTAGAACAAATGTGCATATATAGACACATACACACACAGACAAAAAACATTCTTCATTCCTTAGCTGGGGTCAGTTCTCAGAGGAAGTGGCAAACACTGCTGCTTTCCTCAAGGGACTCTGGGTACAAAAAGACTGCATTAGCAGTTTCAGAGCGGCTTTTTCGGTAATGAGTTGCCTGCTACTTGAAAGATCTCATGCCATGGAATTTTCTTTCTTAAGATGGCAGCAACATAACAGTTAAGGGTTGAAAGCATAATGAAGATGTGCTGTAGCAAGACAATAGCTAAGGAGACAACAGCAGAAGTACTCTGGTAATTTATTAGCCCTATATTCTTTATCAAATAAATGCTACAGATAAACTTGAAAAACGTCAAGGTAGTCATCTTGCTTTTTTATTAGACCTTTGCCATTCTTTGGTTTCAAGTTGTTAGTTTTTTGTACAATTAATGCCAATGTGCCTGTCCTATAAAAACTCATTGGAAAGATAGTCTCTGCTGTGAGCTGCATGTTAAAAATAGTTGCAGATTCCAGAGGGCTGCCAAGCTGTTGGAGGTTTCCCTTCCTCTGCGGAACGACTTACACATAGAGGGATGAGAGAGCAGGACATTACTCCAGTGTTCAATGCTACTGGTCTTCCCAGTTTATCCTTGCTTCCTTTTGTCTTTTTCAGCTTTACCCTGTACAGCTATCCACCACTAAGGACTGTTTGTGCAGGAAGAGATGAGCTACCTAATCCACCACACCCCCAAAATAAAGAGGTTGCAGGATAGACGTCTTACACTATCCGTGGTCCAGAACTACCAATTGCATGCTTTTTCCTCTGCAGGAAACACTACAGTGCTTGCTGCAGGTGGGGCTGCAGTAGCTGAAGTCTGAGAGGTAACCACAAATGAAGCAAAAGCAGAGGAAGTATTCACTATCTTGTAGGCATGTCTTAACACCTTGCCCAAGATGTTTTTACTAATGTTGGGTGGATCTACACTCCTTTTCCTTCAAAAGGACACACCAAGGTGCTCTTAAAAAGAGAACTTTTTATCTTTGTTAAACAATCTCCTTTCCTTCCTCACTTCCAGATAGAGTTAGCAGTACAGTGTACCACTGGGGATACCTTCCTTCCTGCAATGTTTTTCTCTTGAGCTGCTCCTGGCATCTAGAAGCCTGTGTAAGGAGAAGCACTGCTGTGGCTGCCATTTCTCACAGGCCTAAAGGCCAGGTTTGAATCTGTAATGGACAAAGGAGTGGTTTAGATGTGAAAGTTCACTCCAGAGGAGAATATATTGAACAGAGAAAAATGAACAGAAGCATTTTGTATAGAAGGTTTCTCTGTTGAGGAGCTCTTCCACTGACCATAACTACAACCCACTGCAAGATGATGTATCACAAGCTTCAGATGAAATTCTATGAACCTTTCCCACACATGTCCAATCTATATATAGTAAAACTGGAGGGAATTAGGAATGACACCGCTGAATTAACTTAACCAGAACAGGTTCACCATTGTTCTAGTGTACAGCTATTCCATGTTACCAACACCCACAAGCTTATTCTGCTATAAACTGGCAGGAAAAGAGGATGGCTACGCTATGTCCTGCTGAGGAGAGATTGCAAAGCATTCTCTCCTGCCCTGATGTTTTCAAGGTGCATGCTTTGAAAGAAAGGCTTAAAATCTCCATAGCCAGGCAAGAACTGAAAGGATGGCTTAATTTCTGCTGCAAGATGTCAAGACAGAATTGTATCCCAGTTTCAATACATAAAATTTCACAGATAAAATAAGACATTCTGTCTCCTTAATTATGCTTACCTGAAAGCTGATCTAGAGATCTTTCCAGGTTTTGCAAGAGTCCAACAGCCTGTGTCACACTTCACCTCAGTTAAGGGCTTCCAGCTACAAGATAAAATGGTAATCTTACGGCACTGTAAATTTGGCATTAATTGAGGAAGCTGTCTAAGAGCATCACTTTTAAGCTGAGAACATTTGTCCCCCTTAGGAATGCTTCACATTGCCCCTTACATGAGAGATGTATTAAAACAGTGGAGCTTGTGTTACTGCGGTGTGTGTGTGATTGGTTTCTTTGCTTCAGGCTCCCCTAAGTAGGGAGCGATTCATCTCTAGGAGGCTAATTTCTTACAGTTGAGTGCAGGATTTTAATAAATAAACCCAAAAGTGAAGTGCCCTTTTGAACAGCCCTCATATCAGCAGGTAATGTCAGTAATTTAGGAAACTCAAACCATTCACCATTCCATCCAATGTATTGTGATCAGTGCTGTTGTTTTGATTTTTTTTTTTTTAAACACATCTTAATTAAAACAAAAGAGATAACTTATGGCCTTACAATACCACTGAGAAATTTTAACCTAGAATGCCAAAGAGATATTATTTGAAGGAGAAGTAGTCAAAATACTGGAGGAAAAAAAAATTATTGATGTTTACAAATAATTTGTACCAGTGAGAACAAAACATTTCTTACAGTAAGAGATACTGAACCATCCTCTCTTGAATAAGACATGGAGAGGCAACTTCAAAGAAAAAAAGTCTCCAGCAAGACTTCCTTAGAGAGATCTTTTCCCTTTCCCCATAAAAGCAAGGGTTTCCCCTAACCCTGTTGAAGACTTGCTGGGTACTTCAGGCTTCTGTAGCCACAGGAATCTCTCTGCTCTGATTTCAGCTGTGCTGTAACATGAACCTGTATAATCTTCTCACAACTGCTTGCTACATCAAAGCATGGCAGAAAGTAGATGAAAACTATCACCAGCCCTGTGGGTTGCTGAGGATCCAGACAACCTTTCTGAAAGCACTGGGCTACATATTGCCTTTGCTGCCAGCATTGCCCTAAGCCCAGATTACATGCTCCTATAGCTAGGAATAGGATATCCAACTGTCCTGGTGGATAACGTATCCCATCCAAAAGGAGACCACTTGGGTTGGGAGTCACTGCAAGTGATGAGTTTTCTTGTCATTATTTCCTTAGTGTATGGATTTGATTTCTTCTGACCTCAGGCACTGCCTGATGGGGAAGAGGTGGGCGTATGGGCTGTAGAAAGTCTAATGATTGAGAAAAAAGGAAAAAAAACCCCTGCATTTAAACAACTACCCCTGTAGATCTTCTAGTGAAACTGCCTTGTCATGGGCAAAACACTTGGAAGTAACAATGAAAAGAATAGGCATTGTTTGAAGCTATTATTTAGAAATCATCTAGATTTTTAAAGGTTAATTAGTGTAATTTACCCATCTTGGGTATTAAAAAGGGTTATACATGAACAATAAATGTAAGAGTTCAATCCATTTTATTTCCGCAGTTGATTCATCCACATCTGTTTAGCTTTTTATGACCATCTAATTGATTTGTAGAATTCTGTCCAGTACAGATGGGCTACTGTTCATGACTACTTTCATATTATTTATATTATTGTTGCTCTGATTTTTATTCAAGGCCAGATAGAGGGGAATATAAGAGTGTGATGTTCACCTAAACATAACAATGGCATTAAATTTCTATTTGGCTCTGACACAAGAATAGATTTGTGGAGGCAATCCACTATGAATATAAATAAGTTATTTATACATAAATATAATAAAATTTCTTAATTATGACCTATTTTACTGGTTCTACAATATGCTCTGTTATTGTGAAGTTCTGTAGCAACAGCCGGGCTAAATCAATTGTCACAAACTCATTTGGCTCAAAACTAGAATGATACCACTACTGGCACATGCGAGAGAATAAAAGCTATGCCTCTGCTGCCTGTTCTGTGATAATTCTAGCAAGTCTGTATGTAGTCTCTCATACAGCTGCACATGCATATGCCACAGTATTTTATACACAATTTATACATACAGAATTACGCATTTGATTGAGACTCTCCCACTTCTCTTTGAGCTGTCAAAATCAACGGAAGCTGGCTAGGTGTTTTCCACTAGACACCTCGCTTGCTGTGAAAACACATCGCATGAGCAAGTCTTCACCAAGTGCTAGCCTGTAAACCTGCATCTTGCTCCATTTCATTTCTGAGTTTTCTGGGTGTATGGGGAGCAGTTTGAATAACCTGCACTGTAGCTGTCTTTATACAAAAGAATTGCTATCAACCCCAAACTCTGAATTATCGAGATCATTCACAGAATGAAGAAAGTGCCTTTAATTACCCAGTAGTCCCACCTCTGCTTTAAGCAGTTGGACCTTCACGCATGGAACCTGTGTGTATAATGGCAAGAAAGCAAGGTGCACGCAGAGCCATCGCAGTAATGAGAGGCACGCTTTCATGCCAGTGGTTTTGTACATGTCATACATAGAATCATAGAATCCTTT
>NW_008590825.1:0-8690 GCF_000691845.1 Merops nubicus
ACCTGCTGGCCACATTTCTCTTGATGCCAAGTGATATGCAGGGGGAGAAAAAAGCTTAATTTTAGACAGAAATTTGGTAAAAGAGGGGAAGGAAAAGGTGTGAGGAGCCTGGGACTTGAGAGCTCTAAGTGAGGTGGGTTTGGCAGAGCTTCTGTTTGACAACAAAAAAGAACAGCCATTTTGGACATGGAGTTAATGTGCATGACAGAGATCAGTATGTGCATGTGTTTTAGCTCTGACAATTAGGGAAGAAACAGGAAAAGTTATGAAGGTCCAGAACACACTGTAATAAACCCATGAGAACATTTAGAAACATGGCAATCTTGAGATTTTGGGCAAGGAGCAGCAACATATGGGGCATGGGAGCAGAGAAGGGAAGACATGAGCACTGACCACAGATGTGAGCAGAATGACTAAATGAGTAGGAGGCTGACAAAAGCTCATGGGGGAGTGAGAAATGGGAAGAAAGGTATGCACAAGTGCTACCAGAAAGGAGGTAAGAAACTGAGCAAAAGGTTCTTCAGGTTGGAAGGAACAAGAGGAAATCTCATCCATCTACCTCTGTTGGACCAAAACCTAAATAAACCAGTCCTGATTTCTGTTTTCACTACTCTGTTTAGCAAAATAACAATATCTTCTGTTCAAATTCGTATCCATCCCAGGCCTAATAACAGGTTACGCAGAAGATAACCGCCCTCTACCACTTCTGCATGGAGATCAGAACAGTTACAGATAATGTCACCTTTGCCTGATCAACTCCTTTATTTCCAAAGCATGAGGGAATAGCATCCAGGAAATTTAAATTTAAAAATTATCTTCTGAAGTTCAGCCCTCAAAAACTAAGAAACATTTAGATTAAAGCTGCCTGGCAGCATCAGTTTGGCCCTCTTGGATTTATGCTCTATGACTGTTGATGAGGACTGGATCTCATACTGTATCCCTGTCCCTCAGATGTGCACTGGTCACACTGTGGAGTGACACAGTCCCTCACAACATCCTTCTCTCCAAACTGGAGAGATACAGATTTGATGGGTGGACTGTTTAGTGGATAGAGAATTGGTTGGATGATCAAATCCAGAGGGTAATGGTGAATGCCTCCATGTCCAGATGGAGACTGGTGATGAGAGGTGCCCCTCAAGAGACAAGTACTAAGACGCCCCTCAAGAGACAAGTACTAAGACAAGTACTGTTTAATATCTTCATCAGTAACATAGACAGCAAGATCAAGTGCACCTTCAGCAAATCTGCAGGTGACACCGAGCTAAGTGATGCAGTTGACACACTTGAGGAACAGGATTCCATCCAGAGTGACCTGGACAAACTTGAGAAGTGGACCTGTGTCAGTCTCATGAGGTTCAAAAAGGCCGAGTGCAAAGTCTTGCACCTGTGTCAGGGCAATCCCAAATATCAGTACAGACTAGTGGATGAAGAGGTTGAGAGCAGCCCTGCACTTGGGGGTATTGGTGGATGAAAAGCTCGACATGAGCTGGCAATATGTGCTTGCAGTCCAGAAGGCCAACAGTATCCTGGACTGCATCAAAAGGTGCATGGCCAGCAGGTCGAGGGAGGTGATTCTGCTCCTCTACTCTGCTCTGGTGAGACTCCATCTGGAGTACTGCATCCAGCTCTGGAATCTCCAGCACGAGAAAGACATGGACCTGCTGGACTGAGTACAAAAAAATGTCCACAAAAATGATCTTATGAGGAAAGGCTGAAAGAGTTGGGGTTCAGCCTGGAGAAGAGAAGGCTTTGGGAAGACCTTATTGTGGCCGTTCGTTACTTATAGGGTGCCTACAAGAAAGTTGGAGACAGTCTTTTTAGCAGGACCTGCTATGACAGTACAAGGGGTGATGGGTGTAAACTACAAGAGGGTAGATTTAGACTAGATATAAGGAAGAAATCTTTTACAATGAGAGTGCTGAAACATTGGAACAGATTGCCCAGAGGGGTGGTAGATACTCCATCCCTGGAAACATTCAAGGTCAGCCTGGACAGGGCTCTGAGCAATGTTATCTAGCTAAAGATGTCCTCAGACATTACAGGGAGGTTTGGACTAGGTAATCTTTAATGGTCCCTTCCAACCTGAAGTGCTGGGGTTAAACCCCCAGCCCTGAATGACGGCTGGCATATGGATGATGTCCACAATTAAGCAAGAAAGACCCTCCTGATTGATTTTCACTCAGGGTCTGGCCAACCTTGGGTGGGATCTGATTAGGACATCACCACCAGGTGCCCCCACCTTCCACATTAACCTGGAGGTGAGGTAAGAAGCCATCTCTATAAGAGGTGACTGCTTGCAGTGGGGTTGTGGGAGTCTGTTTATATAGTGTGTGTGTGTGCTGATGCTGGCTATCAGAAAGACTTCCTCACTTTTTGTGGCAGTGTTCCCAGGACTGTGGGGCAGGATCATGAAGCCGTCTCTGAGTCTGTACTGTATAACTGGGCTCATGGCCTGGCTGTTAGCATTGCCCATGGCTTGGCTCCTTGCCCAGCTTGCTCCCTTCCTCATGCCCACTGTGGTGAGTGAGTGCATTGACTTGTTCCTCCCTCTGGTTGTTTGGCACTTTGGCTCTCTGGTGTGTGATGTGGGAGCAGAGGGAGGAGTTTGGTTGCTGGTCTGCCTGTTAATGATGATATCATTCTATATTGGGCAATTGGTCAACAGCAGACAACCCAAATGATTCTATGATTCTATGAATGGCATGTCTCTGCTGGCTGTGACAGAGTTAAGGGGGAGCAAAGCAGCTTCTCCTGGCTTTGGCACTTGAAGGAGTGGAAAATGTGATCTAACGTGCTTGCAGCCTGACCCTGTTTCTGAGCATGGAGTGCCAGTTTGCCTAATGAAGGCAAACGAAACATAAAATTTATTGACAAAAACTTAAACAGGTAGAAGTATTCGGGAGCTTTTCAGGTTTTTTTGTTGATTAGACAGGGAATTTCTCTACTTACTTTAGTTGCCCTGCGTCAGCAGCTACCCAAACTTTAGGTGTAAAACTAGTGCTAGGATGACATTTGATGAACTGGATTTCACTTCACATCCTTTTGTAATAAAGAAGCAATAATTCATGCTGAAGTGTTCACAGTTGTCCACTCATTTCCCTTCATGTTGTGGATCTACCAATTCAAATCAGACTTTGCAGAAAGACCCAGCTCCCTCAGCCAACAAGCAAAGTCATCCAACCTGTGTCTTGTGCATGAAAAATGTTTTAAGTGCTTTTGGACAATCATATCTTTTTATCTCACAAATAAGGATGGTATTTCACATCTTTCTTTCAGTTCCCCAGATGAAGAAAGGGTACTACCTTACTTCACAGAATGAAGACCATTTCAGTCAAGTCTTCAAAACATGAAAATACAAAGGTGATGTCACCAGAGGAAAAAACTGCAAGAAATTCAGTAATAATGGTGGGGGGTTACAGAGTGTAGCAAAAAGGTGATGCATAGTTTCTGATCCAAGATACATGTAAAGTATGACTTAGATTTGCACCAGGCTAGAGGTTTCAAATCAAAGTTAGGAAGAACCTGGTCTTGTGTTTTGTATTCTGACATGAAGTAAATTGTTTTCAGTGCTAGGTAACAATAAGGGGAGGATCACTAAGTCTTAAAAACAAAAATCTCATGATGTAAGAGCAGAGACAGATTTGGTTCTAGACATGGTTAATGTAAGCGCTGGTGCAATTAGTCTCAACCTTGAAACTCCTCAAAGAACAGGTCACTCTGCTAGGGGTCTTACATCAAAGATACTGGGGGTTGGCAGACATGAATTGGGTAGTTGCATCTAGAGAGAACAATATCTTTTCCAACACCCACTGAAGGGACTGGAATAGTTTAAACCACACACATATTCAAGGCAGGGCAGCACGGAGACATAACCCAGGGTTTCCACAGAAAACCATGATGAATTGTAGTAAAGGTAGTTAACTTACGCCTCAGTAACAGTCTGCATCTACAGTGAAGTTCTTGAGGATAATGCCTTCTTAGATACAAGAGGAAATTCATGTTGAAGGTGTATTTTTCTCATCTGTTAGCTCTTACACTCCATTATATATTTTCTATTATAATTTTGAGTGGTGGATCCCAGAATAGAAAACTGCTGCATTTTAACAGCAAATGTTTGCTTTCAAAGAAATGTATCTCTATTTACAGAAAGCCTGGGTAGAGTTTCAAAACTACTTTTGTCCCTAGAGCACCATATTATCTTTTATATTTCTTAATTGAATCCTCATCCTGGAGGCAGGTAGGAGCTGAACAAACTATACCTCCCAGGTACAATGACAATGTATTAAGTCTGGGTTTGAAAAATGGGAGCTGGCTATTTGGTACTCAAAGACATTTGCTTTAATCCTGTGGTGGTTTTTTTTGTTTGTTTGTTTGTTTGTTTTGTAGTTTGTTTGTGTGTTGTTTTTGGGGTTTGTTTTTGTTTTTTCTTTCTGGGGGAAGATTTGCTATTATTTCCCTCCCATGGCTACTTCATGAGAAGAAAGAAACAGAATGGAATGGGAAGAGAACAGTGAGACAACAACATTTTTCCTATAATCTACCATAGGTGGCTAAATGTTATTAAAAATAGTGCTTGTACACCCACTGGAATTTGGAAATGGATTCATATCAACCATACTGTCTTCTAGTTGTGTTTGCTTTCTAGGGACATTTGTATGATTTAATTAATATTGTGGCTATTCACAGAGAATGTCAGAATAGCATATACAAGTATTATGGAAACTGGATCTTAGATTCACACACATGAATATGTGTCCCAGAAGCTTTTGCATGCTCAACATGTGAAATGCTGGGGTTTGAACCCCGAGCCCCTGAATTAAGGTTGACATATGGGTGATTCCCACAGCCCTTCATAAAGAGGTGGTGAGTTTGCCTTATAGCTTCCCCCCAGGGTGCAGCCGGCCCTGCAGGGAGAGCCATAAGGGAAATGAGCCCCAGGGGTCCCGCATGGAGTTGACAAAGGTCAGGTGTCCCTGCTTGGGGATAAAAGCTGGGACCACTTGCAGGGAGTCAGGAGTGTCTGCTCTGTGGAGTGCCCTCCACAGAGTGTCCTTGTTCAGGGCAGTCCTCCTGACTCTCCTTGGAGCTGGGCCCTGGTCTGTCTAGGACTTTGCAAACGCAGGTCGATCGGGTGAGAGTCGCCATGTGGGCACCCTTTTCTTACGTGTTTAACTGGCTGGTCTGGCTGTTTCCCATGCCAACTGTGGGCAACCTTGGTTCACTGTTTATACCACCTGTTGTGGGCCGGGTCATGTCATTTGTGGGATCGTTGGGGGTGGCGTCGATCATGTATGAGCTTGTTGACTTGTTTGTACCCCCGGTGGTCATTCATATAGTAACATTTCTGTCTACAATACAGTCTGCATATTGGTTCATCTTCCTGCTGGTGTTATCATTTTTGTTGGGCCTGGTCATTGGCAAAACAAAATGTTGGAAAAATAAATCAACACCATGTGACTCATCAAAGGAGTCATAATTAACAAAGCTCCAGAAGTGACTGGTGCATGTTCACAGAGAAGTGTTCCTGAGCAATTAAAAATACTTAGAGAGGAAAAAGTATCTCATTGAATTCTTTCGCATAATAAACTCAAGGAAACCTCAGTCTGCCATGGAGATCCCATAAGCATAAAAAGGGCTAAACTTACTGACTAAACTATTTATTTTGAATTATTCCCTCTGCTCTAATGTCTGCACAGGATGGAAGCATGGTGCCAGCCCTGCTACATACTGTAATTTTACTCTTTTAGGAATAAAGTGGGAATATACCGCTGGGCGTGCTGAAGAGGACATCATATATTTTCAACACGTGACTTGCCTTTTTTTTTGTGTTTAAAATGGAAAGGTATCAGACTTCAGAGAGAGAATATTACCCCACAGCCAGTGAAATAAGATATTTTTTAATTCATCTCTTTAAAGCAATATTTGGTGAAACACAACAGTGTAAGATGAATGTAGACTTTGAGAAGTCAGAGGTCAGCACAGCAGAACTCAGTCAGCTTGCTTTTACACTTTTGGGATGACCATGTGTTACAATTACTGATTTCTCTAGCAAATTCCTGCCTAATTGTTATTTTTTCCTTGATTAAATTGTCCTTTATAAGGACATCTGTTCTGTTCCTTGCCAAGGTGTAAGACACAATCATATCTTACAATTTGTGAAGTACTTTGGACAACACAGTGATAAATACATTCTGATGATGAATCCTGCAAAGGAGTCTTCCCCCCAGCTTAGCGTGTCTCACTGTCAGAATATTTTTCCTAATACTATAACTATTTCTCCCCTCTCTTCTGATACAGTATTGCCTCTAAAATTCATTGCTTTTCCCAGCCCAGATCTTTCCAGCTTCTGCCCCTCTCTGGGACAGCTGCATTGCTCCATAATGCCAGTGCTGCACCCAGTACCAAGGTTATGGTGGGTGGTTGACCACCAGGGAAGGCAGATGTGATCAGTTAGGGGCCACAAAAAATCAGTCCCAGAACTACAATCTGAGCAATCTGTCTCTGAATTCAGGACAGCCCAAATACTAATTAAAATACATGTTACACAGAGAGGGTCACTAGAACTACTCTTCGAAGGAGGAGAACTTGTTCTTTCCAGATCTTCTCAGCATCAAGTATCAAGACTGTTCTCTTGAGCTGTAGGCATACATTGAACACATTACTGTCCAAGAGGACAGCAGTGTAGAAATGAAAAAAATTCAGAGGGGAGAAAGTTCTCATGGCCCAAGGAAGAGAAATGAAATCTGAACAGCAAGATCTAAGGAAGTCTTTTTCTATTGACAGACATATGTTTTGTAAAGACTGGGAAAGCAGTGACTTGATTTGTAGAAATTAAATCTGGAAGAGAAAGGGTGAGGAGCAGGTATGGTGTTAATGTCTTCTAGCACTATGTGACAGAGAAACAATTCTGTACGAAGCAGGAGAAACAACAGCTCAAAAAGGTTGCATTTCTGTTATCCTGACTTTATGACCAGACATCTGGCCAGTCATGTGAGGTGGATAGTATGAGATGAAAGGACTGGACAGAAGGTAACAACCAAAGATAAAGAAATAAATGCTAGGGAGCCATCAGCTTTGTGACAATTACTGCAAGTGAATTAAATCATAGAGGAATAAAACCCAGCAGGAGATGGGGAAGCATTGACAGAAAATGGGAAGGCAGGGGGAGTACTGAAGAAATGGTTGGAACATTTGTTGGAAAAAAGACAACCAAGCACCAAGTTGTGGAAACCCACAATGGGAAAAGGGAGAGTTGTGGGAGATGGGATGATTTGCTCTCATCTTCTAAGGGCTCTGCATTCCCATGAATGCTCAAAGCTTTGCATAAATTCACACACAAAGCATCAGGAGCAGATTAAGCTAGACTGGAAAGGAACCACAATGTGGGGAGGTAATAATTAAAGGCAGTTGCTGAGCTAAAGCATAGGGGAGATGGAGTATAAATAGACAAGGATAGGTTTGCAGAAGTGTCTAACATGGCAGTGATCCTGAGGGTATGGACAGTGGACAGCAGCTGCAGGCAAGCCCAGGACAGGGTGTGTAAGGCAGGGAAGGTGCTAGTCGTCCTTGCCCTTCTCAGCACAGGCACTAGTCACAGTCCATCTCTGAACCTTTGCAGTAGGAAGTGAGGAGTGAAAAAGCCATAAAATATGGACCTTTGAAGGCAAAAAAAAAGCTGTGGCTGCACACATTGTTTGTAATACTGAGAATGACATCCTGGCTCACAATCCTTAACAGCTTTACCAGCCTAGCCATCAGGGCTTTAGCCATTACAGGGTAAAGCTAGCATCACCCTGGGTAGCATCAGAAGAGACTGCTACCAGGAGGACCACCACTATTATTACTAGCTGCAATAAAAAAAGCACTTCTTAAAATGTTTTTTCTACCTAATTGTCAAAACTGAATAATATTATCAGCTTTTTTATCCTTTGAGTATTTTTCTAATAAGAAAGCACAGAGATGCACTGCAAATAAAAGCAGAAGATTTGAGGATGCAAAGCAATCATGCAAAATGACTTTCATATCAGTTTGATAAGCAGCTGAAATTTAATAACTACATCTCTCCTATGGTGCTGGATGAAAGTTTAATACTTTATGCTTTTGCTTCTTTCTTCCACACGATGCTTATTCACAATCATAACTTTTCCTTTTATAGTCACAGAAATGCTAGGTGCAGTGGATTAAGCGAAGCCTCAGGAGGCCCCAGCCTGGTCCAGACTATAGTGACTTATAATCAAACCTTAGGAGAAGACTGTCAGGGGTCATAAGGGAAATGTGTGGCGATCCAAATGCGAAAGTAATATTTACTGAGAATAACGCACACAGACCTTGCTGTCCCAATAGGCAAGATGGAAGGCCAGTCTCTCACAGCCCAATTCCAAGAGATCCTGGAGAGGAAGAAAGAGAAGTAAAATGCCTCTCAGAACTCGGCCCACAGATTTTAGCTAAAAATGCAATACAAAACTAGAGGACGAGAAGCTTCCAGAATGTGAAAGGAGAAAAATTCGAACATTAAACGGATAAAAGACAGACACCAACAAATAATTCCGGGACCGGAAAAGCCCTGGCAGCCATCCACTGCCATTTGCGACCCGGCGGCGGGAGCACTGGGCGCGGGGGTTTCCGCCGGCGGCCTCCGGGCCGTGCCCGCTCGGCTCTTCGGAGTGCCCTGCGGCGGCACCAGGCACAAA
>NW_008590826.1:0-2427 GCF_000691845.1 Merops nubicus
TTTGGGAAGAGGAGGAAAATATAAGCAAAACATGAAACACCGTTGCACATCTGAAGCGAAATATTAAATTCAGTGAAAGGCTGTGTGTTCATCTTTAACATTTATGCGTTTTTCTCATGGTGATGCTACATTGCCCCGTGAGGCTCTAATTCTGGGCACCTAAAGACCCCGTGAACCCACTTAATGTTTCTGTAGGGGAAGCTTAGGTGCACCACGTCTCAAGCCACGCCGTGATCTGCGGGCCGGTTTCGTGAAGATGCACAGCATGGAGGGCTGCGAGCTCAATTCTAGTCACATCAAGTCTAAAAAAAAAAACTAAACAGATAAAAAAAAAAAACAACACACACACACAAAAAATAAAACCAAAAAACTAACAAACAAAAAATAGAACCAACCGAACAGAGAAGCCCACTAACCCAAAACCCTCGTCGCAGGAGCTAAGTGAAATACTGTCGATTTTCATTTACCTATGTCTTCCACCGAGTTAAATTCACACCATAAATACTCTCCTGCTTTCAAAACAGGGAGTTTGCCACGCAGATCGTGTCTCTGCTGCTCATTAAAAGATTGCCGCAGTTTTATGGCTCTCAGCGAGCCTGGAAGCGATAACAATTGAAATCGAAAGCCCAAATTCCTGCACGATTCACTCACTGCAATCAGTAAAGCGGCAGATATAGTTTCTACAGGCAAACTTGTCCTGAATGACCTAGGAGCGGGAATCAGGCCTTTTTTTTTTTTTTTTTTTTACCCTCCAGGATCTAACAAAGTAAAAATCTTCAGAGTCTAGTGCAGTGACAGGGAAGAGCTGCTTCGGGCAGCCAACAGGTAAAAAAAGCCCACATCAGATGTTCTCCGTGGGGGTGATAGGATCCGTCATTCAGAGCTACACGGAGGCAGAACGTGTCCTGGATCGGATCCTGTAAATCCCATTAGATGCTGTCTTGGGCACATCCCACTGACGGCTCTGTCCTCTTTCTACTCAACACTACTTACGCGTTATGTGCTGTCATTGTACCAGCTTCTCTTTACACCCCAGAATAATGCACCTATTATTCTCTTCTTTCCAAAGCTTCCACCATCTAACAATGTCGTAAAAAAATAGCCTTAATAAAACGTGATAATTACGCCATTATTGTTAACACTACCATTAAAAATTTAAAAATAGGCTTTCTGGTTTGGTCACTCAATTGCACTATACGTAAATTATTTTTTTTTTTTGGCACTAAATCATTCCGCAATATGTCAGAACTTTCTTCCTTTTTTGAAGACGACAAAACTTGGGTTTGTTTTAGAGAAACTGAAGGCACGTCGTGGGTTCCCAGTCGTAATTGGATAATATCGGTCAAAAGTTATTGACACCCTGTTGACTGGGGAAGGAAAATAAATATCCCGCGGGTAAGGAGTGTGTGATGTGTCTTTCCTTCTTCAGACTTAGCACTTCCAAGGGAAATGTCTGATTTATGAGTGTATCATCGTAGCAATGTTTTAATGTCCCCCTTTTATTTCCTTGTTTTTGGAAGAGAGAGTGTTTCGTTTGCTTTTTATATGCGGGGCACCTTTCAGCCGCGGTAATGCCGAAATCAGCAAATTACCCTTTTGGACACTGTCACCCAGCACTCGCCTCGGCCTTATATCAGCTAGGAAAGCTGTAAACTCGGAGAGATAAATCAGTTTGAAAAGTTTTGAGGATAGTTATGACATCCTGGCTATGACCAAGCGAGCGAGGGAGACTTCATAGCTTTTAAATCTTGGTCTGGAAAAGACAGGGGGAGAAAAAAAAAAAAACAAAAACAAAAAACCAAACCAAAACAACCAAACAAAACAACCAAACCCGTAGAGATACACTTTCCAATCTGCTTGAAAATTAATCCCAAATGAGGGAGACTCCTTCCAAATCGGGCTTGACAGATCTGTGGGAAACACTACACAGAAGGCAGAGCGCCGGACCCCGCATTCCCGGCGAGAGTAAGCTCCGCCGCGGCGGCGAGGAACGGGACGGGGCTGCTCGCCCCACCACTCCGTGACACCGGCTTGCTGACGTGCGAGGAAGCTGTTGCTTCCTGGGGGATGCAAAACCAGACATTTAAAGGAGTCTTTACTAGTACAATCTAAATTCACCCCAAAACTTGGAGTCCAACAGAGCCTTTTTTTTTTCTTTCTTTCTTTTCCCTTAAACTCCACTCGGGCCTTTAGCTCTCTGTGTTTACTCTTGGTAAATAGCTGCGCGTGTATGTGTGCGGGGGTGTGCGTCTGTTCGTGCGTGGGGGTACCGCTGTCTATGCTGCTGCCGGCTGAGTCAGACTGCCCGTGACAATGACCATCATCATCTCGGGCTCAACAAAACCTCCGACCCGAGGTGTATGACGACCGGCATCCTGGTGGGAATGTATTAAGAATGGGGTGAGGAGGGAGGCAGCAGCGGCTCCC
>NW_008590826.1:2502-5388 GCF_000691845.1 Merops nubicus
TTCCGCAAGGTATGGGATTGCCCATTACCTTCCCCGCAGCCGCATCCATCGCCTGCCCTGGCAGCGCTCTCTCGTCTTGAATTCAGCTCCTGGTTACTGTTTTACTTAGAAACAGACATGATTATCCCTCTTCTTGCTGCCCCCAAACTCATAGTAATGGGGAAATCCTCTCCGTCCGCCACAGACAACAGCCAGCCTCCTCCGACACGGCTGCTTGGCCGAGCTAAAAAGGAGGCCGGAGGTGGGTTTTCCCGGTAGGCTGCGGCTGCCCTGGGCCTGGGGGAAGCCGGGCTTTCAACATCCCCCCAGACCCCCCGGAGGTGCCAGAGATCCCCAGCAAAGCGCACGGAAGCTGCTGCCAGCAGTGGGAAGCGGCAGCAGCACGACACGGGCGCAGCGCTGCGTTCCTGCCTTGCCTTGCTTGACCCCACCGCGCCGCTCCGCGCTGCTCCGCGCGGTGGGTTCACCACTGTCCCTCCGCCCCTGTCCAGCGGGAGCGGGCACGCTGCAGGAGCAGGGCAGGCGGCGAAGCCGGACTGCCTTTTCTTGTCTTTCCTTTTCCTTCCTTCCTTCCTTCCTCCTTCCTTCCTTCCTTCCTTCCTTCCTTCCTTCCTTCCTTCCTTCCTTCCTTCCTTCCTCCCACCCACCGACCGACCCACCCACCCACCGCCTGCTCCTGCAGCAGCTGGACCTGATCCTGCTCCCCTCGCACAGCCTGCGGATCAGTGCCTGGCTGTGGCAGGGATGGGCGGCGAGTCCTCATCCGGACCTGGAAGGGCACACACCGATCTAGAGGCTGGCAAGGGAGAGCAGGGAAAGGGAATATAGCAACAAGTTCTCAAGAAATTGGCAAGCTTCGGAGCAGTGCACGCCTCATGTGTGTGATGGAAAGCCGCGCAGTCCGGAGCGTGGTGTGCGCATGATGAGCGTGTGCGTGGAAACATGCGTACGTGTCTGCACAGGGAGAAAGAGAGATTGGTGGCGATGGCCTTGTAAAAATTCCTGGTTTATCCCCCTGAAATCAGTACGCTTATTGCTGGGAGCACACTTTAATCCATGTATCCAGCGGACCAGGAATCCTGTTCGCTTGGCTGCTTGTCCCCCTGCATCGTGCCCGTCTTGCTCACAAGGCTGGGCAGAAAATCTCAGCGTGTTTCCTATTGCGCTGCCTGTTCCCCACCGAAGCAACGTCACCTCATATATGCCAGTAAATTCCTTACCGGGTTTGCAACGTAATTGGTTGAATGTTTTCTGTAACCTGACTAGCCAATAACACTCCGAGAAAAAATTTAGAGCAACCTAGTTACGACAGATGGTGAAAATGACTTGACACTACACGTGTGAGTCAATATTAACTAGAGACGAGATATTTGCCGCACTCATTATAGATACCGTAATAAGCCAAACAGACTACGTGTGCCGCTGTATTTACGGCACAAGGTCCCCTATTTTCAGACAAGTGCTGTCCAAACGGTTGCCCTTGCCATTTCTGTTTCAACAACATCTGCTAGCTAGCATAAGCTCTGGCCTTGATAACGTGCATTTCTCTGAGCCCGAGTTATTCTTGGCAGACCTTCTTGCATTTTTTTTCCCCTGAAAGAAGATAATTTATGCAAAACAATTAATTAAAAATGGGGAAAGGGAAGACATGTAAAATCCTCTTAAAAGCCCAAAAATCACGGAAAACAAAACAAAACAAACGGAAACTGCGAGGGAATAAATAAGAATAAACGACAAACAGTAGATAGGCAGAATAACTATAGCTACAAAAAGTGAAGCAGTGATATCTTTCCAGCTGTAAACCACCAATAAATACGTAACTGCATTTCCGAATTTTAAACCTGCGTTTTAGTCACAATCAACAGAAGGCAGTAACAGTTATACAAATAGAAATCGATATTGAACCAGAACAAGAAGTCAAGTCTGTTTCTGCATTCAGATGTTAGCAGCACATTTCCTTATCCTCCAGTTTGCAAAGGATTCTTACAGCCTTATATATGCAGTTATGCGGAAGCTGATTGCCAGCAATAAATAATGCATCCAAGGAAGAGGCTTGAGTACGTATCTTCTCACTTCCAGGATGCAGCTAGGGATCTTCGCCTCAATTCTACATCAAGGTTGTGCCTTAAAGCAGGCAAAAGGCCATTTAATTATTAGGCAAGGCTTCCCCCTGCGGAACTCTCCCCGCATGTTATGACCTCTTTGCAGCTCAGCTCCATATGCATCTTTTTTTCACACTTCCCTCTCCATCTTGGGCTCCTACACCTGGTGCATCACGCATTTAGCCCATTAGCTCCGGCTCTTCCTTTCATCTTCCCCATGGCAGACGTTTCTATTTATCCACTGGCAATCAATGTGTGGCGTCACCGGTGGTACTGTAATGACGACTGCACCATTGAGGATGACAGCTTAGAAAGAAGAGGGCAATGGTGATCCCTCCCAGAGCAGCACAGCAGAGTGTAGCGCTCGCATCACAAGGTCACCCTATCTCACCGCTTGCTCCTCTGCATTGGCAGGAGAGGGTTGCTGGGTTTGTACAAGGCTGGGGCGGGAGAGGGAGGGAGGGGGGGGAGAGATCTGGAATTTTTTCCCCCCTCCCTTAAGCAAAGCCACAATGGAAACCAGGAAGGAGATGGTGATGTTTCTGGAAGGGACACAACTTGGCGCTCTAGTTGGCAAGAGGGTGCCTAATTTGTCCGAAGCAGTGGGGAGTCCCGCTCCGGAGCCGCAGGAGAAGATGATCCATCGGAACTGCCTGAGCCCCAGACCTGGCCCCTTGTCGTCCCGGGAGAGAGGAGGAGGTGGCGGAGGAGAAGACGAAGAGGAGGTGGAGGTGCTGCCAGGGACAGGGACGGTGCCGGAGAGCCGCTCGGCGGCGGCAGCACT
>NW_008590827.1:0-504 GCF_000691845.1 Merops nubicus
TTTTTTTTTTTTTTTTTCCCAGGTGTGCTTTCTTTTTCTTCTTTTCTTTATTTTCTTTGTTCCCACATATGGGTTTTTGTTGCTGGGTGGATTTTTTTTTTTCCTTGGGTGTGCTTTTTCTAGGTGTTTTTGTCCAGTTCTGGAAGTGTGAGCCTTTGATACTGGCCCGTTCTGCCACAAAACTTCTTATTTTACTCTTTTTTTCTATAGTAGTTCTATATCAAGACCCGCAGAGGGAATGACAGAATGTTGCCCATAAAGCCATTAATTCAAAATAATCCCATTTCGTGCTCCCCCCACCTGGTGGTAGGTGTGAGGAAGGGTGTCCTGGTGCCTCCCCTTCCAGGGTCTCTCCCAGAGCACAGGCAGCAGCTGGGCCCCCAGGTCGGTGTGAAAAGCAAATGAATGGCAGAAATGCTAGTGAGGGTGGTTAACAGCCAAGTATATCTGTGGAGCAGCTCTGTGCTGCTGGGCACTCTGAGGTGGGACCTTTGCAATCACAGT
>NW_008590828.1:0-6675 GCF_000691845.1 Merops nubicus
CCTCTGTGGCTGAGTTCAGCCTGGGACTTTTACCTGGGGGCTGCTCCCCAGCTGGGGGTGACGGTGATGTGTTGCCATCAGGGGGCAGTTGGATTTGGTACTAACTCTGTATACATTTGTACATAGTCTATTTCATTATCACTATTACTGTTATTACTTGTGATAGTATTAAATCTGTTTCCTTTTCTAATCAACAAGTCTCTCTCCCTTATTCCCTTTCTCTTTCCCATTCAGGGGTGAGGGGAGGAGGTTAACAGAGAATGTGTTAAGGTTCTGGAGACTGCCCTGACCCCAAACCACAACACCTTGTTACCATTTCATTTGCTCAAGCCAGGAATTTGATATACCACACTGTATTTTCCCCTTTCGGTCTATTTTCATTTGCCAAACATCCCAACAGAACCAGCTTGTCTTGACATACTGCTCAAAGGCAAATGAGAAACAAAAGCACCAAGAGTAAGAAACTTCAAGGTTGTATCATTCTCATAAATGAGGCCAGAGCATAGGTAGAACTTTGTGGGAGATAATCACACGGTGCTGATACAGCACTATGCACATTGACCTAGGCTGTTATATCCCCAGTAGCAGTACTATTGCTGCCTCCATGCAACCTCGCCCTCTCTCAAAGAGCACGTCTTGAAGGTAGCTCTCAAAGTCTTTACACCAGCACTGCATAAGTCCTGAGGAACATAAAAGCTTGTCACCTTTACAGCCTCTCTTGGCTTGGAGAAAACCATTCACCGTCAAGTAATCATTTCACTGTTAGCAGTAGATTTTATACTGTTATTACTTCTGTTGTAAATGTTACTCCAAACTGTCCTCTCTGATCAATCTGTTTTGTTAAGGTTTCTGGGGCCTTGCTACATCTCACATACAGAAATGCAATTTACAGTTCTGCAGAAAGAATGCTGTAAAATTCCAGCAGCAAAATTGCAGCTAAATTTGTTTGAAAGAATTACAGCTTTTTTTTTTTTTTTTTCTTTTAATATCTCTATATCTATTGCAATAACATTCTTAAGCTTGCTGGAAAGAAATCATTAGGATGCTTGCCTTCAGGCCATGCAATCTGAACTCACTCTTCGGCTTCCCTACATGTGCAGTACTCTCCTTCTTTTTTCATTTACACACTGGTTGCACGCATTACTTGGTTCATTTCTTGGTGGAAGCTGGGAGCCTCTCAACCACAGAAACCCAGTAGTAATCAGGTGCCAAATTCATGCATACAGCTTGAAGCCCTCCAGCCTTGTGCATTACTTTGGTTCAGAGTGTACCTCTTCAGAGTCTTACAAACAGAAACAAAGAGTAGCCTAAAAATTTCTAAAGCTTACTCTTGTGTTACCTAAAGAGATGAATAAAGTATTTGTCAACATTTGTACAAAATTGTAAGACTGGGCACATCCTTCCTTCTCTTATACTTGCATTTTGGGTTCTGTCTCTTCACAATTGCAGGTATTCTCTAAGTTCAGGTCACATTCCTTTGTAAGTCTGTCATTTTGCCTCTGCAAACACAATCCTCTGCCAGGCCTTAGGTCTCTATCTCTTCTGGAACCTTTTCCACTGATTGAGTTTGGGACACAACTCTCCTCCTTCAAAGGCTCACAGGCCTTTGAAGGCTTGAACCTGCTCTGTCAACGAGCTCTCCCAAGCAGCCCAAGCCCACACTCGTATCCAGACAATTCATCTGGAGAAGGGAGATAAGGTGGAAACAATTTTGAAATTTCCAAAGAGACATAGAAAAATTGAGTCCAAGAAACTGAGATCTAGAAAGAAAAGAAGAACAAAATAGTGGAAAACAGAAGTAGATTTCAGTTATTTCTCTTCAGATCAGCTCCTTTCTAGTAAAACCATGGTCTGTTTCCCATGCCATAGGTCTTCATACGCAGCCAAGAAAGTGTCGTTTGAAATTAATTTAACTGGTATAATTTTATTTTAGCCAATCACCTGCCTACTTATTTTTATAGCTCCCTTCACCATTGTATGCATAAACCTCTCAAATAAGCATGGCTTTGTCACGACAACACTTCTCCAGGGTAGACAATTATGATGAGTTTACCGTAACTGGAAAAATGAGGTGCAGAAAAACCAGCTACTTGCTCTAAGTCAGATAAGGACTTTAAAACAGAGACTCGTTCACAGTTCACTGACTTCCCTCCCACATTTTACAGGTTTGTATATATATACTTTTGTGCTTTTGAAAATTTTATAACTATTAAACGACTGATTAGCAACATTTCCTTTATTTCTTAAAGAAACCCAAACACTAGAACACTGTTTAGCCCACATCCAGGGCTAAATATGGCAGTTGTTTTATCAATCAAACAACGACCCCTCCCCAACAGAGAAGGGGGATTAGGAACAAGAGAGGAGACCCAGAGTTTGAGATGAAAATGATATAATGCAATTTGATGAAACAGCCAAACTAGTATCAATGCCACGGTAAAGTATACAAAGTTTTGCTCAGCCCGGCAAAGGTACAGTGGTCACAATTAATAGGTAGGCAGTCCTTGGGAGTAGGAGAAGGAAGAGAGGAGGACAGCCTCCATCCTCAGCAGCCTTTCCTCTTTATGCTGAGCATGGCACTTATGATACGGATTACACCTGTAGCCTGCTCAGGTCAGCTGCCCTGGCTGACTCCAGACTGCTAATGGCCTGCAGACCATGGTGGGCTTATGAGTCTGTCCCAGTGAACCAGGACAAACACTTAGAATTGCTGACAGACACAATGAATTGAGATTCTTGACATATGACTCACAAATTACATGTATAATTCAGAGGTTTCGTAGACAGTGATACGACTGCAGTTTATAACCCTGCTCTCCCCAAGGGACACACACTAATTTGTTCTGATGGAATCACCAGGAAAAAAAAAAAGTAGGTATTTATATCCAAACTCATGCTGGGAGGACGGGTGGTTTCAGCATCTGAACTTCCTCTATCTCTTTGTGACTGCATAGGCCTAATATCTTACTGTGCTTCTCTGTGTTTTTCTTTATATTCCACTATATATCCATTTGTCATTGTTGTGACAATAATTGAATGTGAAAGGCTGCAATTCTAATAAAAAAATGGAATGACCTACTTTGTAACCCTGTCATTTTCCATTCCACTATAAACCAAAACATTTAAAAAATCTAAAGTAGTTTAAAGATAGAAAGGCTCTCTAGAAAGGTGACTCAAGCCAAGCTTAGCAAATATATGGAGCTGTGCAAATAATTTTTTATTGTTCAAAGGCTGAATTATAAAATTTAATGAAAAAACTCTGCTATCCTTAACATATGCCTTTCTAAAATGGTAACAAAAATAATTTAATATATCTGAGTCAAAGTAAACACTTTTCTTGATCAGAAAAAATGAATGATTTATAGCATTATAAATAAAACAAGAAAAGAAATGCAGCATAAAAAATAGGATACTATTTTGCAGATCAGCACTGGTAGCCTTACTCTCCAAAGATTACAGCATTCAATTACCGTGCAGTAGAGAACATAGAAGTACCTCCTCTAACCAGTTTCAGGTAGCAATTGCAACTGCTTCAGTCTGAACCATGTCAAAGCTGTTCTGCTTTGCAGATCCATGCAGGGTCTGGACAGGTCTGTAGGTATTCACATTCTTCCCTGTTCATGACTAAGTGTCCGAGCACAGTGTCATTCTCTTTCTTTCTTTTTATGACTGGGACATCTTCACTAAAATTATTTCTAATCAGGTGACTGGAGTATTAACCTAATCTATGGTGATATTCTATTTTTCAATAAATAAACCCCAAGTTTAGAGTCTCAGCTTCATGCTGGGTTTTGCTTCAGAGGGTCCTAAATGCAGCGAGATTGACAAGATTGCCCATAGATCTTTTACCTGTAGATTAACAAGCACTTTCATCCATAGGCAGCTGTTATTTTTACCTCATTTCATTAAAGTTCACTTTAGATGACTCTTCTGTGTAATTTCTTAGTATTATCTAGGGGCCCTGAGCACACATGGCTGAGGATACAAGTGTGTTAATTCTAGGAATTAAAGATAGCATAGCTGAATTAAGGAATGACAAAGACCTTCCTTAAGTCTCTGAAGGTAATTTCTATAGGGTTGTGATGTGTTTTAGTGGTAAGAGCTGCACTTTAAAAGAAAAGCTTAGAGCATTAGATAGTTTTGGTGAGTTGCTGAAATATGCAGTATATTTGATTAAAACCTGGCCCGGTTACCATCACCATGAATTTTGTCAGTGACTGTAATGGACTACCAAATTCACCGATTTGAAGAAAGGCAACAAATGAACGGACAGTTTGGTGGTGTTCTGGGGTTTGTGTGGGTGTTTTTGTGGTTTTTTGGTTTTTTTTTTTTTTTTACACATTTTTCTTAAATAATTTTCAAAATATTAAGTGACCATTTAATTTTGTCCAGCTTTGATGAGTCTTTGGGAGTGTATGTTTCCCAAGAAAACCCAGATTTGACCTTTAATCTCTATCTCAACCCCCCTGGTTTTCCCTGGACTGGCCTCCTCAGGCATGTCAGTGGGGCTCTGGGAGGAACCTCTGGTTACGGCATGTTCTGAAGGCGGCTCACCCAGAGCAGGGTGGGGGCAGCAGAGGGGGATGTTTATTTCCATAGTGGCTAATTTTCCAAACTAAGAACCTAATTATCCAACTCCCACGCTGAGTTTACGCCTGTGAATACAGTCAATGTATGTCAGTAGCTGCGAGAGAGAGGGCCCGTGGTTCTGGAGGGCAGGTACCGGGGTGGTCCCTGCTCCCCAGGAGCACCTCTTGGGCCGGGGTCTGCCGCTGAGCAACCCTTCCGCAGCACAAAGGGAGGTTATAGCATTGGGTACATTTTAATTCTTGCTGGTATTAGTCATAGCCTCGGTGACTCATCAATCTGGTTTACAAAGTAAAAGCAGATTTACCCTTTATAGGGTTTGGCAGTTGGCAGATGATTGTTTCCCCTCTGTGAATCAGACTTTTATTTATTTAGTGTAATCAAGAAGGAACTGTCTGTTTTGTGACCTTCTAGGTTAGTGAAAGGGAACAAAGGATTTCTCTTCATTATTATTATTTTTTGGCATCATGCAGTAAGCAGAACAATGCAAAACTATGATAAAGGATCATGCTCTGGTTGGGTGGCTGCTTGGACTGTAGCTGCATGTCACATTATTATTATTCCAGTTGGTCTGAAGAATTCATTCACATGAGTAGAAATATCCATTTTATTATAAATAAAGTAGAGCCTATACTCTTTAGAATCAGTCAGGAGAAATTATTCCCTTCCAGCAGATACCTAAGTAATCATTTAACATGTAAGGCACTGAAAGTTCCTCAAATAATTTTGCTAAGCTGGACAAAAGTAATGAGAAAGTTTTGCAACATGCCTTTCTATTGGATGGAGTACATCCTGCCAGATTACAGAAATATCTCACTCAAATTACAGGGGGAAAAAAAAAAATCAGATGGCAGGCAGGGACTATGGTGAGCAGCTCAAGGACAGCAATGTGTTAACAGACCTAAAATACATATAGAGATTGCTCAATGACAGCAGAGCTGAAAGAATTTATAAAAAGCTAAGAATAACTAACCAGAAATAATTAATTGGTTACTGCTCTTATCCAGATAAGGAGAAAACCTGATTTGGAAAGTTTGTGCAGTTCCTAAACTTTGTACTTTGTTTAAAGAAAATGGCTTCAGCAATGTGAAGCATACTAACTCCCTCCCTGGTCCTGGCTCTCTGTAGGCATTTTGCTGAGACCCGTAAGTGATCTGCAATATGTTCAGGGCATGCCAACAAATATTATTCATTGCTACAGCTGCATTTGTTGCATAGTTTTCGAAGCTGGTTATTTCTAAATATTTTTCCCTTCTGCTAACTGGTGGAAGGGTTCAAATGCAGTGGAAAACCTCAATGCTCAGTGAAGCGAAGACAGATTGAACTATGTTGAATGAGACATCACCAATAGCGAAGTAAAAAAGAGGGTCTTTTTTAAAGTTTATTTCAAGACATTTTGATTAGTGTCCTCTGTGGTAAGCTGCAGGTGGTCTCTGTGTCCCAATAGGGTGGGCTGGCTGCATGTGGGGTACAGCTGCCATGGAGGGGACCATGGGCCTCCTTGGTGATGGTCTGGGGGCTCTGAAGAGCTTCTTGTCCACCTCATGGCATTTCTGTGCTGCCATACTGTAAAGGTTATAAATGTGCTGTTTTACAAAGAGCCTCATTTGAGGAAGTGTATGTTTGTAAGAAAAATCAGAAAAACTCTACTTCATCAAGCTATATACTTGAAAAGCTACATTGCAGAATAATCCACAGTTCTTTTAGGATATTTTAGGATACTTTCTAGAATATTAAAAGGCTTCTACTCTGAGATGAGGACAAGTCTCTGTTAGGTATATGTAAAGCATGACTGCCTAAGCAGTTTAGCATGGATGGAGGCATTACAGTGAAATCCCCCATGTTTATTAAGCAGATCTTACTAAAATTAAATTACCAAACTGAGAGTTTTTCCAGCAAATAGTATGATTTGCTTGGCAGTGTACGGTCAGTAAATTACATCAAGTGATCAGGGGATACTGCAGGTTATTCACTAGGATCTATAAAGGTGGAATATACAGTCATCAGTGGGGAATGGTTTCAGTGGAAGGCAAGTTAGTGATAACCTGAGATTTCTTTTACCCTTCTATGTTTATGTACTGGTTTGGG
>NW_008590829.1:0-1002 GCF_000691845.1 Merops nubicus
ATATATATTTGTATATATATAGTTCTATTTATTTGTAATATATAACCACTGTTGTCCTCCGTGTCCGTGAAAACCACCAGAGACCTGAAAGTCTTTCCAAAACGTGCCCCCTTCAATTAAAAATCAATTAAAACCCCCCCTCCCTTTCCTAGCGCCTGAAGCATTAAAAAAATAAAATCTTTAAAAGATCCATTATTTTTTCCAGCTAAAAAGTTTGGATCGGGGATGTTTTCAAATCATAGGTGGAGGAGGAGGAAGATGAAGGTAGAAATACAGCTCTATTTATACTGATCTTAGATCTCGGGCTACATGATCTCATCTAATTTCAAGTTGCTCCAAATGAACGATCTCCAAGAATATAATTTTAATGTTTCCATATCAGGCCATTCTTATCTTTCTGCATTAGCGTGATATCATTCAGGAATAATAATCTCACTGTTAGTTTGGGTGACTAAATAAGCTGGCGAGGGAAAATGGATTTCAGTCCCCGCCCTGGAAATCACCCCTGTCTCCAGCAAATCAACACCAAAACAACAAAAAAAGGGCACGAAGTTTATAAAACTCATCCTCGGGGGACGTACAACTGCAACAGATGCCCTTCCAGGGCGGATGTTTTGGGGTAAAAATGGATATATTTAAGGATGAAGGTGTTGGCATCTCTAAAGTTTTCTTTTCCTCTCTGCCTTTTTTTATTTTTAATTATATTTTTTTGTTTAACGGGGGCATAGATGGGATATAAATGAACCAAACACAGCCCGAAATGCCCCGAGCTGATGGGGAGAGCGTGTGATGCATCAAGGCAAAGGCACCAACCAATGAAAGCAAAGCTGCTGATTTTTTTTTTTTTAATCATTAACATTGCGAAGCAACATTAACTGATGGGAAAGACTTTTCCAATCGCACCCTTCCCCAACGGTTTGTCTCGCTACCTGGATTTTTGAGAACGACGCCAGGTTTCCCTCGTTTCATCTCCACGAGGGATAGCGGATGATATCCAACCCC
>NW_008590830.1:0-2163 GCF_000691845.1 Merops nubicus
GGCGTGGGGGGGTGGGGAAAGCCCCCGGGGAGAGGTTCCCAGGGTGTTGGGTGGGGTGGGTTCCTCCTCACGTCATCGGAGGTGTCCTCTGTGCGGTGGCTGGGGTCTTCCTTTGGGTCCTTCGGGGGTGGAATCGGGGTCAAAGGTGGTTGTACAAGGGCATGGGGATGGAAAGGGGGGATTGGAGAGGGATGGGGAGCACTAGGAGGTGTTCTGAGCAATATCCCAACTCCTGCTATCAAGTGGCATCTCCCACGCTTGCTCCCAATCCCATGGGAGATGTGGGACAGGAGGTTGGGGGCCCTGAGTCCTCCAGCACTGCTTCTAGGCTGTCAGTCAGGACACAACAACAGGTTTTCCCCCCAAAAAGCAACTGTTGTCCTGCTGGAGAATGTCATTCCATTGATAAATCCTGGGTATGGACAATGTTTGGCCCTCCCTGTTGTTTGGCTCCTGTGGGAAGCTGGCCAGGGAGGAGAAACCATTGGCTCATCCATCCTATTCAACCTAGAGCAGCTTCTGGTGGACACCAGGAGGAACGTGTGCCTGGGTGACACGAGCATCCAAGGCCATTTACCAGGCACCAAGGGGTTGATCAAGCTCTTAAATTGCTCTACACAAGCATTTGGAGAAGAGTGGCCCAATCTCTGAAGGCTTGGAGCTCTTTTTTTGTCCTTTTTGGCAGGTCTCTGGTCTCTTCCCAGCTGCAGCCTCCAGGCAGCATCTCCAGTGTGACTCCAGGTGAAAGCCAGGGCCTTTCTCTCCTGGTTTGGAAGGTGTCCAAGTGGCTGTGCCACCCATGGAAGAGCAAACCCAGGTGATTCACCAATGGTTTTGGGAATAACTCATCCCTACGAGTCCTTGAGTGGCTCATCAGCAGGGGCTGGAGAACTTCTGCATCCCCTGTGGGTGATTTTTGCCATCTGAGCATCTCCTAGCCCTTAGCAGGGATGTAATAGATGAAGGCCAAAGCCCACGAAGCTGGGAGCTGATGCCTCCTGAGATGCCACCAGCAGCTTCCTGAGGTCACAGAGCAAATGGTGTCGTTGCTCTTCTGGGATGTAGATGGTCCTGGGGGGATGTGGTGGGTCTGGACTGGTGCCTGCAGATTTAGACCTCCCTGTCTTTGCTGGTCTGGTTGGAGATGCCTTGGCCAAGGCGATGGGGCAGGAGGGAGCTGAGTCTTTCTGAGGCAGCTCAGGGCAGATGTGAGGAGCTGGGATTCAACTCCCTCCAGGTGAGGAGCTGGAGTGGTGGTGCAGGATGCTCATCAGGTCCTTCAGAGGAGGCCACAGAGATGAGCTGAGCTGGGAGGGTTCAGGCTTGTAGACACCCCAGCCCATAAAAAGGCACCTTCTGGCTTCAGAGGCTCAATCAGGCAATTGCTTGAAACCATCAGCTCCTAATTAAAGCAAATTAAATCAAATCTCCAGCCAGCCCAGACTGCACAGACCTGGGGCCACGGGTGGTCTGGGGCAGAGGGAGAGGAAGGTCCTGCTCCATGGTGGCTCCCACCCCACTGGGGATGCTCCCTACGGCACCATCCTCATCACCACCCTCACGACTGGATTTTTTGGGCTATTTATCTCTCTAACCCTTTTGATTTCCATTTTCAAGCAGCATCTTGTCAATCCAGGGAGCACCGAGGTGCACACAGGAGGAGGCTGCTTCTCCCAAACGGGGATTTGCAGCTCCTGGGGTGGGTGGGGACCTCCTGGAGAGCTCTGCACCCACCAGCACCCAAAGGTGCAGGGGCAAAGAGCCTCGGGAAGGTGGCTTTGAGGTGGAGCACGGCTCGCTGGAGGGGTTAAAGCTCTGCTCCTGGGAAGAGCCGGCTCCTTTCCAGCCTGAGTAAGCCCCTGGCTCCTGCCAAAACCCAGCTCCCGAGGTCGTGGCGGGGTTTTTTTTGGGCTGTAAACAGCGTTTTGCTCGCCGGGGCCACGCGGCTCAGCCCAGAAGGCGTTTGGGTAACGTTGGTTAATGAGGAGCTGGCAAGAGGCTCTACTCAGATTTTGGCAGAGGAACCAGCCGTGGAAGAGGCACCCGGGGGGGTCCTGCAGGCGCCTTGTGCCCAGCGCAGCATCGGGGGCATCTTTGGCACAACCCCTGGGAGAGGATGGGGGGGTGAGGACTGGCAGCACTGGGTGAGGGGCTGCCCAAACC
>NW_008590830.1:2227-4753 GCF_000691845.1 Merops nubicus
GGTGTGGAGGATGGTGGTGTCACCTCCAGGCCTGGGTGGGGTGGGCACGGAGAGGTGCCGTGGAGGTGCCCGGAGGGGTTAAACCTCTTCCTCAGCTCTTTTTCAGCCCGAGTAAATCCAGCTCTCTGCCCAAATCCTGAAGGCTGGCAGCGATGCTCCATGCCTGCCACACCAGCAGGCAGGGCACAGAGTGGGCAACGCAGCCTGATGCCAACCCAGCCTGGAGGTGGTGATGCCAAGCACCCCAAAAAAGCTGCAGGATCTGCCCCGGGGCACCTCCCAGTGCTGGGAGCTCTGGCAGGAGCTGCTCTGTGATTATTTACAAGAGGGGTGGGCGTTTCGCCTTCGCTTCCCTTTAGTTTGCCATTTCTTTTTCTTTATTTTGGATTTCTGACTCACCTGGGCCCGTTGCCAGGAGGAAACTGTAATAAAAAAGTTTATTGCAGAATATCGTTTCTAGCAGCTAAATAAAACCCTCCCCCAAATACACAGGGAGGAAAGTCAAGGAGCAGCTCCCCAGGACCCAGAACCACTTCTCCTTCCCTCGATCTCGCTCCTCCACAGGAGGAAAACTCAATTTTTCCTCTTTTTTTTCCAAACCACAGCTGGTTCCCAGCTCTGGAAGCACAAAGCTGGGCCTGGAGCTGCTCACACCATCAGGGGGCAGAGAGGTGATGGGTGCTCCCCAACCCTGCATGCCCCAGCTGCATTTGGGGTACCCACAGGGGCACCCAGCACCCATGGGGCTGGAACAGGGCGTGGAGGGGATGCTCTGGAAGGGGTGAGGGTGCCCAGTTAATACTGGTGCCCAGCAGAGGAGCTTGCCCTATTCATCTGGGTGCCCGATCAATAAGGGTGCCCCAGAGATGCTGCTGCCCCTGAGATGAGGGTGCCCTTGAGGGGAGAGTGTTCCAGAGGGGATGGTGCCCTTCTAAATGTGGGTGCCCCATTACTAAGGGTGCCATGGAGGCAAAGGTGCCCCAGGGATGAGGGTACCCCCCTAATAAGGATGTTTTGGAGACGAGGGCACCTCAGGGGTGAGGGTCCCCCCTTAATAAGGGTGCCCTGAGATGGTGGGTGCCCCATTAATGAGGGTGCCCTGGAGATGAGGGTGCTAGGTGCTTTTCCTCCCTGGTTTTGATGAGTCTCTCCTCATTGAGGTGGTTATCAGGCAGTGGGAAGGTCCCTTGTCCCCTGGCAGGTCCCTTGTCCCTCCACTAGCTAAGCCTGACTCAGCAGCTGAGCCCTGCTGGAATGGGTGAAGATTTGAGGGGGGGAAACAGCCCAAAAGGAGCATCCTGGAAGCATGTGGGGGTGAGTTGTGGCTTTGGCATTTGAAGCATCTGCCCAGACAGCCCCAAAGGCAGCTGCAAGGTGTTGGTCCTGGTAATGGGAAGGATGAATTTGCCTCCTGGGCTGAGGAAAGAGGGTTTTGGAGGGATGGAGGGAGGCTGCTGGGCTCTCATCCCAACCCCATTCCTAATCCCTCTTCTCTCTATTGCAATAGCAGCTCAAATCCTGCTCACACCCAGTGCCAGCTGATGGACAAAGATGAGCTGGCAGCTCGTTTGCACCTTCCTGGGGATGGATGAAGCTTTATTTCTTCTTAAATCTGCAGCCTGGAGGTGATCCTGCTGCTGGTGTCCCCTGCATAGGGGTGATCCTCCAGCTTTGGGAGTGCTATCCGGCTTTTGGGGGCCAATATTTGGCTTTTTGGGGGTACTGCACAGGGCAGAGGTGCTTGGAACCTCCCAGCACCCGGGCTGAGGTCTGGAAGTGGGTTTGGGGACAGGGATGAGGGCAGCAGGGTGGCACTGGGGGGCCCTGAAGTGAGGATGGGGAGGATACCCCATCCCTCCAGGACACCGGGGTCACCCGTTGTCACTGGTGCCGTTGTGACTCGTGGGGGGTTTCAGGAGGGGCTCCAGCTGCACCCTGAGGTGCTCAGCCTGGGTGGGGGCTTTGTGCAAAGCAAGATCCCCCCCCGGACAGGGGCTAGGGCATGGGGAAGGACCCCACGTGCTTCCCAGCTCCTCTTGCTGTAAACTTTCCTCCCAAAAAAGGGGATTTCAGCCCAGGAGCAGCTCCAGATTCATTTTTCCATGCTGGGGGAGATGGGGCAGCTGTGGCTCCAGCTGCTCTCCTGGGATTTGGCTCCTTTTGCCCCCACCTCAAAGTGAAGGTGTTGCTTTTGGGGTCAGGTACCATGCAGGGACATCGAGCTTGGAAGGGGAAGGGCTGAAGTGAAGCTAAACCACCCCAGGACCTCCCAGCCAAGAGACCTGGAGCTGGGCAGGAGGAACCAGCAGCTCCCAATGGTTTGGGCTTTCCCCAGGGAGCTGATCCCAGCTCATCTCCTGCTTTCCCACAGTGTTTCCATCCCTCGGGGTAATGAGGGGTCCCCACTCCAAACCCTGCCCAGGTCCCTGTGGAATTTTGGCATCCCTAGGGATGGAGGTGGGCTCCATCCCAGCGCTGGGCTGGGAGAAATGAATGTTTTCCTTCTTTTTAATTGGCATTTCCCTT
>NW_008590830.1:5686-6036 GCF_000691845.1 Merops nubicus
TGGCCGGGCACACTGCAGCTGCAGCCCCACGAGTGGGGACGGGGCCCGGGGAGGGCTTGGGGACATGGGGACAGCACAAGGGACCTGTTGGGTGACGGGGACCTGAGAGGTGGTAACTCCTGGAGGGGTTCATCCCACCCATCAGGGAGCGTGGGCAGGGGGGCAGCGTCCTCTCCGCACCCCAGGGAGGGGTAGCTGGGGCATCTGGGGGCTCCTCCACCCCTGGGGACAACCACTGGGCCATGGAGCGATGCCACCAGCACCGTGCTGAGCAACGCTCTGGGATTTTGGCTGTGTGTAAGAGCCCGGCACGGCCTCCAGCTTGGCTGTACAGCCCTTGGCTTGGGAGG
>NW_008590830.1:6257-6512 GCF_000691845.1 Merops nubicus
GAGTTCTCCAGCTGAGCATGGGGCTGCTGGCCCCGCTGGGGGCAAACTGGCGGCGGGCTCCGGGGCGGGAACCGCAGGCTAATCGAAAGAGGATGGGAAGCTCTTGTGGTTGCTTGGAAATGAAGCCCGAGCAGCCCACACCAGCCCCCAGATGCGACAGCGGCGGCCGCGGGATGAAATTCCTCTGGATTATCCTTAATTATGAGCGCCAAAGGGGGGGGGTGGCAGCAGCAGCCCGGCCCCGGGGCACCGCCG
>NW_008590830.1:6579-8025 GCF_000691845.1 Merops nubicus
CCGGGCCCGGGGGCACCTCCGGGCATGTGGATTGGCATGGAGCCCCTTGCCCATGGCTGGGAGAGGGTTTGGGGATGGATAGACCCCAGCCTGGGTCTCCTCGTTGAGCTGGGACTTCCCTGGCTCATCTCAGCCCTTGAATTTAAGCCTTTCCAAGCTTTTCAGGGATCCTTGGCCCATCCCATTGCCTGGGTGGGAGGACTCACACCGGGGGCTACCGACTCTCCCCGTGGCTTGGAGGCACTCAGCATCTTGACCCCCATCCTGCATCCTCCCCATGCAAGGATGTGGAAGGTGACCCAAACTCCAGCTCCAGGCGAGGGGGTCGCCCAAGCATCACCCTCTCTCTGGGGCCACAAGGGACTTTTTTGGGTTCCCTAGGGTGGTTTTGGGCTCTTCAGCCCCACCAGGCACCGTTGCCACCCGCCCTGCTGCGCCAGCACCTCGCTCCCCGCGGTTCCAAAGGGGCTGTGGGGCTGTTTTTGGAGGGCCGGAGGGCTGCCGGGTGGGAGGATGGGTGGAGGCACGGCAGCTCATGCCAAGATGCATCAGCTTGTGTTTTTCTGGGGGTGGCTGAAGGTTGTTTGTGCTGTCCCAGGGATGATACAATGCTCTTGGCGTAGGTGCACGACCCGGCGGCCGGGCACACGAGGGGTTATCAGCTCGGGAGAGGGTGATTTGAGCCACCCCCAAGCATCTCCTCCTCTCAGCATGAGCTGCAGGCCCCTCAAAAATAATGTGGGACCCTATTTTTGGCCGGGTTTCCTGCAGACCTGCATGAGCACCCCACTTTCCAGCTCTGCTCGGCCCTCCTCTCTTTGCACCGATGCTCCGTGGAGCAGGATGGGGCATTTTCTCCCTGGCTGAGCAAGGAACCAGTTCACCTGCTGAAAAAAAACCCATTCATTTTATTGGAAAAAGCAGCAAATACATCAAAACTGGAGTTTCCAGCCACGAGGAAACCATGGCTGGGGCTGCTCGGCCCCACTCTTGGATGGGGTTGGAGGTTGCAATGGGTGAGGGGAAAAGAGGGAAGGTGTTGAGATGGGAAACACGGTGCCAGATCTGGGCTGCCTGGAAAGAGGGGGTTGGAGTTGGTGTTTGTCACATATTTGTTTGATTTCCCAGAGCCTAAAAGATGCTTTTAATAAACACGAGTGGATTCCAGACCTTTCCCAAGCGCCCTTGGCCTGGAGAGGTGCGAGGCTGGAGAGGTTTTTGCAACACCCCCAAACTCTTCTTTACCCTCTTATTGCCACCTTTACCCCCACCAACCACTGCAGCGGGTCCAATTCTCCTGTTTTCAACCCAAAATGAAGCCCTTGGCCCCTCGCCAGGGCAGCAAGCTGCCAGGAATTGCAGCGTGCAGGAATTGCTGTGCCACGGCACCGGCACAGCCGGCACCAGCAGCTCCCCCAGCACCAGATCCCTCCAAGCAGCTGCCCG
>NW_008590830.1:8158-9261 GCF_000691845.1 Merops nubicus
GGCTCCCGGAGGCCATCCCGGAGCCGCAGGCAGGAGGGAGGAGGCAGCTTTAGGGTGCTAAGAGCTGTGTTGCTAATGAAAAACAGGTTCTGAGCAGCCAAACAGCTGATCCGTGGCTGCCGAGCTGAGTAATGCCTCGAATTCCTGGCAGGAGCTGCTTCCTTTCGGGAGGAGAGGGATCCTTCCCCGACGAGCAGGGCCCTTTGGGTCCCCCCCCTACCCCCCAGGCACGGGGCTGTCCCAGGGACTGAGCCCCGCTCAGGGGTGAGGCAGCCCCCAGCCACCCCTCAGGGATCAGGGCTGGCTTCAGGGAATAAAATTATGGGGTTTGGGGGTTTGGTGGGTGACAGTCTCTGTGCCTGGCCATCCATCCATCCATCCATCCATCCATCCATCCATCCATCCATCCATCTATCCATTCATCCAGTATTTTACTCAGCAAAGACTACAACTGTTCATGCCATGAGCAGTCAGTTTCTCCAGAAGAATGTTGTGGGAAACAGTGCCAAAAACTTTACTAAAGCATAGGTAGAAAACATCCACAACCTTTTCCTCATCCACTAAGTGGGTCAATATCTCAGACTCTAGACTCCTTAATCAAAAAGTAGTGTAGCAAAGACCATTTATATGCTACAAAAGCTCAGCAGCTCCCCGGGATGGATCCTGCCTGGGGGAGAGCTGCTGGTGGTGGGGCAGGATTGCCACGGGGTGTGGAGCAGGATGAGGCCCACACCAGGGCTCTCTCACACCCCGAGCCATCCTCGGTGGCACCTGGGGACCCCGGGACACAGCTGGGAACAGGACCCAGCATGTGTGTCCATGGTGGAGACCGGGGCCAGTCGCTGATGTAAACAGCTCCGGCTGTGGATAAACAACCAGCCCCAGGGGGAGGACAAACGGCTCCTCTGTTCCCTGGACCCTCCCTGCGACGCTCCAGCACCATCTCCATCGCTTGGGGTCGGCGGCTCAACCCCCACCCCAGCCCCGTGCTGGTGGGTGCCACACGGGTGCCACCCCAGCGGCCCGAGGCCGGACCCGCACGGGGCACAGATGCCCAATTTGGGGGGTATGGGGGGGGGATTTAGGCACCTGGCCACACGCCG
>NW_008590831.1:0-247 GCF_000691845.1 Merops nubicus
ACCCCTGAGCTTTTTATTTCCTTAGCCCGGGGGAGGAGGGCATGGGCCGGGCGTGCTGCAGAGCCCGGGGTTGTGGGGTGCTCCATCTCCCCTCCCTGCGGCGTTGGGGTGAGCGCATTTTCGGGGGTTAATTCGGTTTCCCCGGTCCGGGCGTTTAGACTCTCGCAGCCTTCCGGGCAAATCCGGCACGTAGAGGTGCAGGGGGCTGAAGCCACCACACCCTTGGGCTACTGTCCCCCCTGAGGGC
>NW_008590831.1:384-588 GCF_000691845.1 Merops nubicus
GTTGTTTCCCTTCTTTTTGTCACACCGGCCTGTTCACAGCGATTTTTGGACAGGTGGCTCGCATTGAGTGACCGCGGAGAAAGGAAAGAGGGGAAGAGATGCTTTTTTTGGGGGGCTTTTCCTTCCCCGGCGTCGAGTTTCCCCAGCCGGTCCGAGTTGCCGGCGGGGCTTTGCATCCCTTAACCGGGGGTTTTAACACAATGA
>NW_008590832.1:0-1058 GCF_000691845.1 Merops nubicus
GCATGATAAAAGCAAGCAGCAAGGAGCTCTGGCAGCGTCAGGCAAGTGTGCGGTGGCCCCTGGTCCCTGGAGGCTGCGGCTCTGTCCTTTCAGGACAGGAGAAAGAAGAAGGGAATCACACCAGTGCTTGGCCGGAAGGTTGAAGTCCCTTCCTCAGCCCATGTGCAACATCAGGGCAGTGGCTGGAGATCACTGCTGTTCCTGGCTCCTCTTCCCAGAGCCATGACCTGGCCCAGGGGTACCAGAACAGGCATCAGGAGCTCTGTATGCTGTAGGAGCTGCTGCCGTAGCTACAGCTGGAGGTAAAGACAGCCCTTGTGCCCAGGTGTACCTCTCCTTGTTTCCCAGTCCCTACAGAGCTGGCTGGGAATGGGGACCCAGTGCTCAAAGGGATGTGTGAAGGGAAATGCAAGGACCTCCTCCCAGACAGAGGTCTTATGGGAGTACCACCATGCTCTCCCCAACTTCCCCCATCTGCTGTTTGCTGCTCCAGTTGCCTCCCTCTCCTGCAGGACCACTTGTAGCCCATGAAGGAAGAGGTACCAGACTGGAAGAAGGTGCAGGCACGAAGTGGATGCATCCTGACAGTGTAAAGGAAGAGGTGTTCCTCAGCCAGCAGCATGACTCGGGAAGGCATCAGTCCCGGATCCATCCCGGCATCTTGTGAGTCACCACCAGCTGTCCCTGAGCCCTGGAGCAGCAGGACAGACAGGGAGTAGGCACCACGCCAGGGCTGAAGAGGGTGTCCCCAGGTCCCAGCTAGTTACTCTGCACTGCAGTGCTCACCTCAGCAGGCGGAGCAGCACTGAGGGCAAGAGAAGGGCTGCACAAAGTGGCCAAGGGTGCACGCTGGCACGGAGGCTCTGGAGGACGGCTGCAGTGGCCGCACGGACTTGGACCCTTCTCTCTTCCAGGCGTTGCACCCTGAACCAACCCACCCGTGCGAGGAGGTGGAGGACCCCGAAAACGCCTCGCTAGCGGGGACTGGGGCCCTTTTGCCAAACAGGGGCAGCCAGAGCGGCCGTGCCGCCCGGGGCCGTGGAGCACGCGCGGCAGGG
>NW_008590833.1:0-2979 GCF_000691845.1 Merops nubicus
AGGTTGGGCCACGCGTGAAACGCCCCCCGGGCCCCGCTGCCCCACGCGTGGATTTAGGGGAGGGGGCTTTGCCTCGGGGTCGGGAGGGAAAACCAGCGCCCGGCGCCTCGCTTACCCCACGAGTAAAGTCCAGAGCCGTCGATAGCGCTCTGCTGACCTCACTCACACGGGGGATTTGGGGGAAAAGCGCCCGAAACGGTGGCTTTAACCAAATACCTCGTGTTTCGATCAGGTTTTTTTGGTGGCAGGTAGCTCAGAAGGTGCTCTCGGCACGTGTCTTTCTCCAGTGAAACTGTTGAAGGCCCCCGAGCCTTTGGCAGCTTTCTTTAAAAAGTTTGTGCTTGTTTGGAGTGGTGTTTTTTGGGTGGAAAAAATAAAACAATAGTGAGATTTTTTTCCCCTGCAGCTGGCGTGTGGCTTGGAGGCTTCTGCAGCGGCCCTAAAATGCTCTTATTTAAGAGGTGAAAGCGAGAGTCACCTTGTTAATGTCCTTCCTAATGAGTGGTGTGTTCCGCTGTAGATAAAATAATTTAGAATTAATTGGCTGCTCCTCGTTAGCTCTTCTCCGAGTGCGCGACTTGTATCGATCCTCCAGTTGTTTCGGTGGCTTTGGCACGGGGAAATTATTTAATTGGGCTTAATTAACCCGTGGAACTTGCTGAAATAATCTGGAGTTGTAGGGTGCGGGAAGAAGTCGGAATGGGCACAATGAAACGATTAGATTTTTAGGAATCATTTGGCAGTTCCCTTGATGCCAGGGCAGCTCCTACCCCGGGCTGCGCTATAGGAAGCGATTAAAAGTCTATAAATAAAATTTGGCAGTTTTTTTGCAGCATTTGAGGCACGCTCAGAGGAAGGGGAACTGTGGTGTTTTTTGGTTTTTAAAACGGGTGTCAAAAGATTTTGGACTTGGGCTTAAATTGAAGCCCAGCAGCAAACCAGCAGGTGTTGAAGAGTCTCAGAGGCGTGGTTTCGGTGGGGGGTGTGTGGGGGTTTTGGTGCTCCCAAGGCTCACGGGTGACTCCCTGTCCTGTGTGAAGGTGACAGAGTTGGTGCTCGATAACTGCCGGTCCAGCAACGGGGAAATCGAAGGTCTCAATGACTCGTTTAAAGAACTGGAGTTCCTCAGCATGGCCAACGTAGAGCTGACGTCGCTGGCCAAGCTCCCCACGTTGAGTAAGCTCCGAAAGGTACGTGTGGGGCTGGCCCGCCAGCAGAAATTGGGAGGGGACCACCCGTGGTTGTGACTTTTGGTGCTCACCACTGAGCTTGGGTGGTGCTGATGGTGCTTCTTGAGATGGCCTCCACCAATCTACAGCCATGTCCAACCTACCTTTAGTTGAAGTTCTGGAATTGGCTTGGGTAGTGCTGGTTAATCGTGGCCAAATTGGGCTTGGTCAAGAACTCTTAGGACAGACTCTTCATCTGTTGACCTTGGGAAGTTTGGCCACGTCTTGCTGATGGTTGATGGTTGGGTTGTCCAGCTGGTGAGGTACCATTGCTGGCAGAAAAAGTCTTATAGGGAATTCTGCTGCTCCATATTCTACTAATTTAAACTTTAGGTATCTAAAGCAGTGATTTTTAATGATAATTTATAATTTTCAAACTTAAAGTTAACTTTTTAACAGCTAAAACTTGTTAAATTGTGCAACTTCCATATTCTACTAATTTAATCTTTAGATATCTAAACCAGTGATATTTTAATGAGTAATTTAGAATTTTCAAACTTAGTTAACTTTTTGACAGCTAAAACTTGTTAAATTGTGCAACTCCTCAAGTGTTTTGTGAAGACATTTGTGAATAAATGATTTAAAATTATGTGGTCTGAATTTAATGGTAAGAAGCCAATCATTTAATTACCTTTTTTTTTTCCTGTATAATAGTTGGAGTTGAGCGACAACATCATTTCAGGAGGCCTGGAGGTCCTGGCAGAAAGGTGTCCAAATCTCACATATCTAAATCTAAGTGGCAACAAAATCAAAGATCTTGGCACTGTGGAAGCTCTTGTAAGTATGAAGAGGATACACATCTAATAAATATTGTTATTTTATCAGTTCTGAATGAGACATCTCCTCGTTACTTGTCCTCCTTCCTGGTGGATGGTTTCTGCTGTGTTTGGGGTTTCTCAGGGCTCCAGTTGGTCTTGCCTTGAGTAACTTGTTTTGTCATTATTAGAGACAGTCCTTGTCCACGTTCTGCTGCCAGATCCCTCTCTGGTAGCAGTGGGATGTACTGAAGAAGAGATTTTTGAGCTGCTTTTTGGCCTTTGAGAGAGAAGGAGCTGAGTTGTATCTGTGAAAGCACCAGCAGTGGGTCAGTTAATGTAGGAGCAAGCTGCCAGTGCCTGTTTCACCCATTTTTCTAGCTTATATATTTTTTTAGGACTTGGATTCAGACTACATATTTATAAAACTGCTCAGGAGGATTCTTTGCCTACTTTAATGGTGCTTTATCCCAGCAGTGGGTAGACCAAGCAAAGCAGATGTAGAAGAAGAATTCATTGGGAGCTTAGGTGCTCACTAGGCCACGTGGGTGGCTCGTCCTGCATGGGTGTGGAGTCACAAAAGTGACAAAAATCACCATCAGTGGTCTGGACTTTGTTGTTCAGAAGGCAAATTCTGCTCTGGGGTTGTTTGAACTGAAGTTTGTATTTAATGAGGAGCAAAATAACAGAAAAGGGATGGGGACAAAAATACACAGTGTGGGTGGTTGACTGCATTTGGGCCTCTCACTGGGAGCACCGTGTCAAGAAATAAGGGGGAAAACCCCATTTTTTGTTTGTTTTCAGCAAAATCTGAAAAACTTGAAGAGCCTTGACCTGTTCAACTGTGAGATTACAAACCTGGAGGACTACAGGGACAGCATTTTCGAGCTGCTGCAGCAAATCACATACCTGGATGGGTTTGATCAGGAAGATAACGAGGCACCAGACTCGGAGGATGATGATGATGAGGGTAACGTGGCTGTGATGAAGATGTG
>NW_008590833.1:3010-3435 GCF_000691845.1 Merops nubicus
TGAGTGGTGTGGTGTGGTGGGGGGGGGGGGAGTGACTCCTGGAACACACTCACACCATTCTGTGCTCTCATTTTTGAAGCAGACTTCCAGAAGTTATTTGGTATTAACACACTGGTACAGAAGGAGAACACTTTGTCAGAGGTTTTGAGTGTTCTGGCAAAAGCCTTCTCAGTTTAAGGGAATTTGATTAAAGGTATTGCTACAAAGATAAATACTCTCAAAATAACTTGTTGTCAGTAGGGAAGCACTTTGTTGCTGTTAAATGGCACAAAGTGAGGGGACAAGCACATTGTTTTGTCTCAAAAATCCCAAAGTAACTTTCTGCTACTGGCTTCAGTCCCACGTTCAGGTATGATAACAATAGTGACAGGACAAGAGGAACCAGCCTCAAGTCACCCCAGGGGAGGTTTCAGTTGCCCCTGAGG
>NW_008590833.1:3572-12117 GCF_000691845.1 Merops nubicus
GGCAGTGGTGGAGTCCCCACCCCTGGAGGGGTTCCCAAGCTGTGGAGATGTGGGGTGAGGGACACGGGGCAGTGGGGACCTGGCCGTGCTGGGGGCAACATCTGGACTCAATGCTCTTAAAGGTCTCTTCCAACACAAATTATTTGATAATAGAGCTTTTTGTTCAAAAAACATGCTTAGTTCCTTTTAATCTGACCTCCCCAAAGATTTGGGCTGTACCTGTGGGTGGTGGAGGTTTCTCAGTGACTCCTTGGTGCGATAATACAGCTTTTTGTTCAAAAAACGTGCCTAGTTCCTTTTGATCTGACCTCCCCAAAGGTTTGGGCTGTACCTGTGGGTGATGGAGGTTTCTCAGTGACTCCTTGGTGCCTTAAATCACTGGCTGGGAGCTGCTGCTGGGCTGTGGCTGTCGAGGGGCTGCTGGTGGGTCCTTGGACATGGCAAAGTTTAAAAGAACTTCACAAGAACTCACTGAAAGCCCAAGAAGTGATACTTGGAATGTGAAAATAAAGCTGGGACTTGAAGCTAGATTAATAGGTCATTAACTCAAAAATGAAGTGTTCAATCACCTTGTTTCTTGTGTGAAACTGGAAGTGATGATGCACTCCAGATGTAGAACTGGGGTGAGGGGTTGTCTCTTTGGAACTGGAGGTGTTCCATAGCTGCTGGGGAGTGATGAAGTAACAGATGCACGTCTGCTGTAAAGGTGGTTTTGCCTTGAAATATTTTAGGGCTTAATTCTACAGAGGAGCCTCTTAGTCCCTTCCACAGACTGAATTTTCAGCTCCCTTGCAGGAATTTGCATCCACTCCTGCTTCAGCTGTCCAGGATTCTGCCCGAAGGTTGTGATGGAAAAACATTGGTAGCCTTTCTTAGGGGAAAAAAATTATAAACTTCATTAAAATCATGCTTGCCTGCATTAAAAACCAAACAAACCAAACCCAAAACCCTGCTGGACAAAAGCTACAATGAGCTTGGCCTGGTGTATACAGACTTGTGTAAAGAGGAGGTCACGAGGCAGGTGGGTGTGTTCTTCATTTCAGAAGGAGATGAAGATGATGATGATGAAGACGAGCACGAAGCTGGTCCTCCAGGAGAGTATGAAGAGGAAGATGATGAAGATGCTGGGGGTTCTGATTTGGGTGAAGGGGAAGAGGAGGAGGAAGTTGGTCTTTCATACCTGATGAAAGAAGAAATTCAGGTAAAGTTTGTGTGAATTCCACCCAGTCCAAGAAATGAAGAAAAAGTTCCTGCAGACAGCTGTGTTCATGTGGAGCATGTGAGCACAGTTCAACTGTCAGAATAGCAATAAATAAGTAGGATAAATGAATTTCTTGTGGGAAACAAAAAAAAAAAACCACCACACACTGGCCTTGCAAAAGAAGAGAAGGAAGCAGCCACAAGTTGTGAGTACTTCAAGTAAAATGAAGCAAAGGAAAAGCCCGTGGGGTTTTGCTGTAATAAATGCTGGTTTTTGACTGTGTGCTCACTTAAAAATGTTGTTAGTGGTGCTGGGAAGAGCTGTGGGAATAGCCCACAGGATCTTTTGGGGAGTACTGTGCTGAAAAGCCAGGGGAGGGGTATTAGAATAAGAAAATAGACCCATTTTCCAAGGTTATGAGCAGATATAAACTGGCCCTGATAACTGGATGATTACTGGCTAGAGATAAAACCCCAGAGTCCTGACTCTGTTCCCTCCCCAGACAGCTACAGGGGTTTCAGGGTGCCTGGGGTGGATTTTGTGTGCAGGTCTGTGCAGGCAGCTCACACACTGAACCCCTGTGGACATCCCTGCCAGTGCTGCTGCTCTGGATGAGCGTTTCCCTCCATCAGCTGCATTTCACTGGGGTGTGCAGGAAACCTTCAACAAAATTCTGTGGAGTTTGTCATTTTGTTCTTGCAGCCAGTGCTTGCTTGTAAGGTGGTTGTTGCTTTAATCCTCTGAGGAGGTGAGGGCTGGAACACAGTTGATGGAGCTAAAACTCAATAACTAAAGGTGTTTTGAAGCCAGGCCTTAGATGTAGATCTTTGGGAAGTGGAATTAATTTGGAGTGAATCAGGAGGGACTGGTGTGTGGTGGTTGGCACGTGGATGTGCTCAGAATTCCCACAGAGCTGTGGTGCTGTGAGGGGAGCTCAGCACCCTGCCCATTCCCGGCAGCAGAACCAGACCCTGAGCTTGAGTTTGGTGTTTGAGGTCAAGAGCAGGGGCTGGTTGGGGTGAAGTGTGTGAGGTTTTGGAGGAGTTCCACTCTGGGAGTTCTCCCTGTGTTTTCAGAAATGAGATCCTCTCCCCTTCTAATTGTAGTGAATTAATCCAGAGGGGGTCAAAACCAAACAACCCACTAAAAAAAAACCAAAAACTTGATTCATTTAACATAGGAACAATAATTTTGTGAAGAGTTCTGCTTTCTTCTTCTCCTTGTCCTTTAATGGGGTCCCAAGGCAAACCAAAGCTGTTGGCATCTCCATTTTCTGTCGTGGGTTCTTAGTTAATTTGGCAATAAGTTACTCTTGAGCTGCTGTAAGGTAAAGCTAAGTGGGAAAAACAAAGATCTGAGAATTCTGGGCCTGATAAATGTACCAGGGTCCCTCCTGGTGCCTGTCCTGGTACAGGTGTCCAGTAACAAAACTGAAGTGTGAAATGTGAAGAGTGGGGTTTTTCTGAATTCCTGCTCAGGATTTATTAGCAAAACTGAAATATTTTTCAATTGCTGTTTATTTCACCATTATTTTTCCTAAAGGATGAAGATGATGATGATGATTATGTTGAGGAAGGAGGTGATGAGGAGGAGGAAGGTAAGTTCTCTCAAGTTTTAAAGTTTTGAATAAATCAAATGATTATAATCCTGTCACATTGCTAGTTGGGGATGTGAATCCCTCTTTGGCCTGTAGCTGGGGGAATGTGAAGTATTTTAGGATGGGTTTAAGCAGGAGCTTGAGCAGGTAGTAAAGCAGCTGTGCAGTATTTGATATTTTTTGGCTGCATACTTGTAAAATAAAGGCACAAACAACAGGCTTCAGGTCTCTCTCTGAAGCAGTTTTCTAAAATGAAAGATGGTTCCTCTCCTACACGTTCAGAAATGTAAATGTTGCAGCCCAGGGAGGAGCAGGACCCTCCTGTGCCCCTTGCAGATGTTGTTTCCATACCTGTCAAACACCTTGGCCCGTGCTCCAGAGGCTCTGCTGGTGGAAGCAGCAGTAGCTGCTGTGTCTTTGCCCTTTATCAAGCTGAAAGTGGCTTCTCCAGTAACCTTCCCACTGCAGAGGCAGCTCCTGGAGGAAGACTCGACCCTGTGTCCTATCTTAACAGCTCAGCTGGTCACTGAAACCATGGGGGTTTTATTTTCTATCTAGTCTTTTAATCAATAGTTGTAACTTCTAAATTTCATCAGTTACTGCTTTGGTGTCAGACATGGATAATAGTCAAAAGGTTGCCAAAAAAAACCCAAACTGGTGTCTGGTTCCTTCTGCTTGAAGAAGGTTCAGCACATGGAGGGTGTGGAAAACGTGGTGTGGCAGGTGGATGCTCTTCTTTGGCGTTTCACAGAACATAAAGTTCTGCTTGCAAGAAGTTATTGGAGTATTTTTTCACAAAACAGCTTTTTATTTTATCTTTTGGTAGTTTAAAAAGGACCTGCAAGAAGTTAAACAGGGCAAACCCATTGCTCATGGGTTTGTTTGCCCCTCAGTTGAGGTTTTCAGGCTGTTGGGGTGGGGACCAGCCTCGTGTTCGATGCCCTGCTGTGTTCTGCACCACTGGGACTGAGGCTGCTCGACAGGCCCAGGGGCTTGTTCTTGACTCTTGTGCAGATCTTGGCATGCTGTGGTCTGTGGGTGGCTTGGCTGGATGCATCTCTGTGTTCCATGTGGTGAGATAAGACACTGGGCAGGAGTTCCCTGTTACTGCCTCCATGGCTGCTGAAGTCCCTGGAAAAAGAAAATCATCCACCTTTCATCTTTAAATTAGCAGTACAAGGTTTCTCTGGATGAGGCTCTCCCAGGAGTTCACTTTTTTCTGGTGGTTAGGAACTCTGCCCGAATCCTTAAACAGTCCCTAGCAGCCAAGTTTGGTGTTAATCTCTCCGCCCTGGAGTCTGGGGAGAGTGTAGGCAAATTCAGGAATTTCTCACCAGACGAGTTCCCACCTTGTCCCTACACTTGGCTTAATGGTTTCCTTCTTGGAGAGGCATCTTCTGCTTGGAAAAAAACCCTGCAATTTTTACAAATACAGCCTTCAAATCTCTTCAGAGAACAAAGCCCCGTGGTCAGGACGGTCAGTTAGCCAGGAAACAATTGCTGGAGAAGAAATCCTTCAGATTTGGCCAAATTGCATTTCATGGTTTCACCACAAGAGCGCACAGTCCACGGGTTGAGGCTGCTCCTGAGGAGGAGCTCAGAGGTGTCCTGGGTTTGGTGGCAGAGGGGGAGTGGGAGCGTTTCACTTGGTACCTCCAGAAACCCCTGGGTTGAGGGCAGGGTGTGGGCAACGTCAGAACTAAAGTTAGTTAGGGAGGTAGAAAAAATGGCGTTTAAAAGGTTAAAATTTCCTTTTTAGTTCTCAGATCCATGCAGACAAAGGGGTTTTTTTATAAATCTACATCATATCAGTAACATCTGTATGGAACATGATGGGTTTAGCTTGAACTTGGCTTAACATGGCCCGTGTGAGGTGTGGGGAGTGATGTGAAAGGTTTCTTTGAGAGCTGTGAGCTGCAGAGAGGGCACAGCAGCGATCGCCTCGATGGCAAACAGCCTTCCAGGGCCCTTCCTCTGCACGTCTGACATTCCCAGGACGGTGTCTGAGCTGTGTCCTGCCGCTTTCCCTCAGCAGAAGGCGTCCGAGGGGAGAAGAGGAAACGAGACCCCGAAGATGAAGGCGAGGAAGAGGAGGATTAATTTGCTCTAGACAGCAGTAGGACCAGACTCCTCGGTTTCGGAATCCGCAATAGTGATTATGCAGCTCTGTCTCCATGTACCATAGATGTCCCTGCAGAGGAGAGTATGTTAACTTTTTATAGGAGAAGTGTGGTTTTACTATTCTTGCCCTTTTTATCATTCCAAATAAGATCTAATAGCCTGTTAGTGATCTATATGTAGAAACCAGTTTTCAACCCTATAATCACTGAAGCCATTGTCGAGGTTTGTTTTTTTTCTTTTCCCCCCTTTTAGACTTTTTCTTTGGAGCTCTTTTAATTTTATACAGGCTTGCTGTGTTGGTCACTGTCAGCCCGGAGTTAAACCACCCCTTTCCCGTGGGTTTAATAGTGTGAATTTCCTTCAAGATTTTCAGGTTTTTATACTTCAACGCTGAACTCAAAACAAATTCCAGTCTCTTTTAAAGGAGTTGACTTGGATCCTGAGTTTACCAGGGATTCCATTTGAAATCAATAACGAGATCACAACTTTATCTCAGCTTTTCAAGTGACTCCTGTAACATTTTTTTGAAGTCTTCTGTCCCATTTTGTGTGTTACGTTGTAAAGCCTGAGTGGGTTTTGGAAGGTTCCTTTTTTTTCCTGCTTGTTCAGTGTTCACTAGATACCTTCAAGACCGTATTTTGGCAAGCTGTAATCTGTGAGTTTTTGTCAGAACGCATAGCACTGTATTAACAAAAGCAAATAATCTGTTTCAAACCATTTTTCTAGAAGTCTTTGTTAAACTTCCACTCACTTTGCTCCTGCATTGTTATTTTTGGGGAACTGTGCAGCAATCATGGTGTTTGGCTATAAAATAGATGCATTTCTAATGCAGGCATTAACGGGTAACTCCTTCAGGCACATTTGGTGGTTTTTTTTTAACCAATCCCCCCACTTTTATAGACTCATTGAAGGGGTAGAGATGAAGGTGAGGTAACCTTTCTTCACAGGTCACCTTTGAAGCTTTTTAAATCTGGTTGTAGGCAAAACGTTCCAGACTAGGTGATAGTTTAGGGGTTTTTTTATACTGAATGGCTGCAGAAAGTTGCTGTAGTCGGTGGCCACCATAGGAGGTGTGCAGATTAGTTTTTTTTTTCTTTTCTAGCAGCCTGGTTGTGACCAACAGGTTGTAATAATTCTGCCCCAACAGATTGATGTTTTCTGTTTGAGCCACTGAAACAAGATTGGATTAATTCCTCTTCAGTCACAAATTGGAATGAAACCAGTAGCGATATAAAACTAACTTCCATTGTTTCACGTAGGTACTGAACCAAATATCACACACAGCTTTATTCAAGAGACTTATTTTTATATCTGTCTTGGCTGACAATAGCTGCCATGAAACTGGGGGAGACACCCAAGGGTGGGGGAGAGGGAGATGTCCAGGACCTGAGGAAGAGTCAGTCGCCCACGGATCGGTTACCTGTAAATATTTAATAGGTATTTCACACACTAGCAGACTTGAAACGTGACTTCCAGCTCTTAAGTTTAGATACTGCAGGGTTGAAGTTCTGCAAAGCCCAATTTCTCGTGCGTGTGGCTGTTTTGGGTTTTTTTTTCCCCCCTCAAATAGAGCCTTAAATCATAATTTCTCATATAGCTGTGAAGCATCGCCAGCCATTAACGGCATCGGGATGAGACTCGTCAGGCTTGGAAATGAACCAACTCTGAACAGGGTTTGCATTTTCTGTTTGTTTTTGGTTTTTTTTTAAATGAATTCTCTGTAAAGACACTAGAAAAATAGTGGTAAAACTACATTTGCAACCACAACCTGGAGTTCCTGTGTTTTGTGTATGAATACTGAATGACTAGAACCTTAGGTAAGTGCACATCCTATCGTGTCGTGGAGGCTCTGTGTTCAAGGCACTTGCTTTGTGCTCAGCTTTGAGGTAGAAAAGTGTCTTTTTTTTTTTCTTCCCCCATCTTTTTTTTGCTTAGTTTTAGTCTCTGATTGAAGCCTCTTATTTATATGCGTGTACAGTAAAGTACCTCACTGTCAGGGTCCTCCTTCACCTGATGCATATAAAACGAGTTTGAAATGGGGGAAAAACCCTTTATTTGGATGGGTTAAAATCATTTGCATACCGGTCTTGGTTTGAGTCCAATTGTGGCGTGGAGCTAATTGGACAAAGCAGAGTAAACTCTGGGGTTAGATCTTCCCCAAGATAACGCAGACTTAACGCTTCCTAAAAAACAACTTGCAGGGTTGGTGCATCAGCCCTTACATCTGAAAATCTGAGCCTCCCACAAAACCTAACTCCCCAAGTAACTCTTGTCCTTTCCTCCCTGTCACCATCTAAGTAGAGTTTCCTCTCTTGTCAGCTTGGCATGCAACTCGACAGCATAGCGTTTTTTTTAGGGAAAAAAATAAAAAAAAATCAGTAATACAGAGCCTCCAGATTAACTTTTGAAACTTTTTTGCTTGGTGGGTGGTCTTTTCATGCAAATATGTAAGGGTGGGTTTTATATTTTGTAGAGGTTTTGTCCTATTTTAATGCTCTTTGTATGGCAGTATGTATATAGTGTGTTTCGGTTCCTTATCAAAACTCTTTCCTTAAACTTTGGAGTAACTGATTTTGTGCAACTGTGTTTTGAATAAAGCCATGACAGTGTTAAATTAAAGAAAACAACCCTGCAGCACTCTTCTGATAATTTTTAGTTGTAACAAAACATCTTTCCTCCCCACTTGTGCTGTAAATTTTAAATTAAAGAAGTTTTCAAACCGAATTATTTCAAATAAATTGAGACTATTGTATTGGATTACTTCTTTTAGTACATAGAGCTGTGGAGAATGTGGGATTTCTTAAGGAACAGAGCAAGAGGTCATTTGTTCTTCCCCGTTACCTTTTCATTATGGAGAAACCTGCAGACCTGTATATCTTTGGTGTGTATCTTCTGTGTATTTTTCTCAGACTTTGTAAGTTCTTGGTCACGTTGTCAGACTGATGCTGTGGAAAACCCACAGTGGTGTCTGGATAGTTCCCTTCAACTGTTTCCAGATGAATTTAGTGTAGAAATGGGTGTCCTTCCAAAGCACTTATCTCAGTCTGTGTGAGTTACTCCTCACTCAAAAACAATGTTGAAAAGCTGCTTCTTGTCATATACAGCCAGATACAGCATTGTTTTTATTTTGGGATTAGTCCAGCATTCCTGGCAAAAATCCCCTGGATGCACTTGAGAAAGCTAGAAACTAAACAGGCTTTTCTTCTACTAGATGAACGATTAGCCAAGAAATGGGTGGTGGTTTTCTGGGATTTATTTTTCTAAGTGTGGGGTGGAATTACCTTTCCAACCAAAGCCCTGTATTGGCTGCTCAAGCCCTACACACCTTTTGCCCACAAAGGGAGAACGTGAGCTTTAGGGTGGTTTTTAACAGAAGTTTAGTCTATCTTCTGGGGCTACTGCTGGGTTTATGTTTAGTAAAACCAGGCTCCTCCATTCTGGTGCATGTACGGCAAAGGTGACAAGAGGAGATTCGGCGCTGCGTGGGCACACCTTCAAAAATCAAGAAAAACTCGAGGTGTGGGCTCAAGAGCTCCTGAGCTGGTTCTGGTGGAGGCGAACGGCTTGTCCTGACCCGTCACACACCACCCTTCTCCCCGCTGCAGCCTGGCAGCCTCTGCGCTTCC
>NW_008590834.1:0-8707 GCF_000691845.1 Merops nubicus
CTTCCAACCCTGACAGATTCTGTTTTTTTAGAGGACTTGGTAGTGTTGGCATGATGGTTGGACTTGATCATCTTACAGGTCTCTTCCAACCTAAAGGATTCTATGATTCTATGATAATCTTGTGGCTTTTTAGAGGTATTTTCAGTGGCAGCAGCACTGAACTTTGGTATTTTGCCCAAGATGCATAAAAGCTTCAGTTGGAAGATACTTCTCATTGCAGCAATATGTAGTTACAATGTCAGTTTATTATCACTTTTTTTTTTTTCTCTTACATCCCTCTATGTGAATTGCATGCTTTCAGCCTCCCATTATAGAACATTTACCTTTCCTTGAAGAGTAAGTGGACAGCAAGTGGAGTGTTGTCCATATTTAACAGGGCATCCTGTTAAAAAAGTGGTTGTGCATATGCTCCTGTGCATAGCATTGTAAGAATAGCTTAAAACCTTTATGTCATTTTTATTTTTTAAAGGTCTTCATGATTTTCCTCTATTTTTTCCAGCTGTCTAACATAATTGGCACTCACATCCTGTGTTGGGGCCTCCATGTTCTAAAATCAGATTGTTGCCAGGTTTAGTTTTGGCAGCTTGCAAGATAAATTAAATGTTTGGCTGAGAACAGAAGGTATCACTGGCAATGCTGCTTCATCTCTGCTCAGTGAAGAAAGATAATGGTATTCTCTTAACTTTCTGCAGAAAGGCTTTTGTAAACAAAATAATAGTGGCTGTTTAAATGTCCCATCATACTCTTTCCTTGCCTCTTAGCCCTCTTCCCTCCAATCAACTTGTGCTTTGTTCCTAAAGCAAACCAGAAAAAATACAGATTAAGTTTCATGATCTTGATGCAATTTTTTCTCCAGCTTTTTGTAGATTACTGACTCATGTGAAAGTTAATAATTTACATGGGAACCATATTGCATCTTTCCAGGTAACCCTGACTTGAAATCAGCGTTCTGCCAGCATCTCTGGTCTTTTGTTTGAAGATGAGTGACAGCAGATTCACACATCTGCTTGCAACTAGCTCTGGAATTTGCCGCGTAGGTGGTTTTTGCCAAGCAACAACCTCCAGTATGTGTAATAGTCACTAGGTGGTGCTATCCCAGAAGCAAGAGCGCGTTTGAGACTGGTAACATGGGTCTGACAGTTACTGAAAATGCAGTTTTTAAATACCACTGAGAACAAAATTATGCCTTTCCCACCCTGAGAAGATCCTCTGTCTATGAAGTATATTTATATAATTGTCATGCCTTCTGCTGTCAAAAACTGAGCAGCAGCAAGAAAATAATAAATATTAAAAAGACTAAATTCTTTTACTAATTTAAGATCATGTTAATCCCTGTAATTTATCAAATATGCTTATGCCCTCTTAACAAATGCTTCTATTTCACAGTAGCAGACTTTGTACATTGAAGGGCCAGAAATTAACAAGAGGACATTAAATATTTGTAATTGTAATTTATGGTTGAGTGCACAATTACTGATATGAGACATCAGAACTTAGACATTCTGGCACTAATTTTGTAGTATATAGCATGTTCTGTCGTCTTTCAGTGGAAACTTAGACATGTTCAAGTTACATGTTTTTTTTTTAATCCGTTTGCTCTTTCTAGGGGCATTTAACCTCAAAACTGAATGACCATATTCTGGTTTAACCTATCAGTTCTCTCAATTGCTTATATATCTGTCAATATATTGTCTATATTTACTTATATATATTCCACAGGCAAATCTTCTTCTGCTAAGAATTCTGTATATTCTGAAATTAAAATAGAATTTAGTCCAAATACAGTAGAGAAGTAGAGTGTTTTTAAAGAAAAAGTTGCCACTACTCTAGTTGAATAGGTATGTTCCCATTCAGAAATAATGCATCCCTGTTTGTCTCTAGTTTTAGTTTATCACTGTTCAAGCTAAAGCATCAGAGAGAAAAGGAATCATGTAATCTATAAAGTCCCCTAGTAAGAGAAGAGGGCTTTAACTGTAAAAATTAAGAAGAGCCTCAGTACATTCACTCATGGTATCAAACCATCTGACTCACTGTCCTAATATTCAAGACTTTCTAAGTCTTGACCATCTTTAAGTGTTGATACTATCTGATTGCTTGGGCCAAGCACCACTGGGACTTTTTGAGACTGCAACTTCCTCTTCCACTTTTCATCCCTCTTACCTTATGTTCCCAAGCTGACTATCATGTTGGCATGATAGGGAGGTGTGCTAGAGATTTTTCATCTTCTTGGAAAACCTGCTGCACAACATGATTCTCTACTCTTGAAACACAATCTCTGCAGACTTTTTCCCCTTCTGTTACTCAGACTTTTAAAGTTTTTGTCAGGGTTGCTCTGTTCTTCTGTTGGTCCTTGCTAGAGAGAGTGGGGAGAGTTGCCACCTGGAGGGAAGGAAGGGGAAATCCTCCAGCCTTCCCACCACCAGAGTAGAGAGGCTGGGAAACATCCCTTTCCAAACTCAAGATCTGTAGGGGCTGGGCTTGGGTGCATGGAATAAATGCAGAGCTAAGTACCATTACCTCTTCAACAATGTCATGTCTAATAATTTGGGTAGCACTGGGTATTGCCCATTCAGAGTGATGTAGTATCAATATCCCTTGCTAAAAAACAGTCCTCATTCATAGTGCCTAGACATTGGAGCGTAATCTGTCAAAGACAACTGTGATGAAAGTTTCCACAACTGTCACTGAAGAGTTAGGATAGCCTTAAGATGGAATTTTTTTGTCAAAAAAAAGAGGAAAATAGGTTGTGTTTTTTTTTCACAAACAAATTATGATTAGCCTGCCTAAAGGTCCTTTCCCCTCCTCAGTATGGATTTTTAGTCTGTGTTCTTTGTGCGTTTGAGTCTCCAGCCCTGCTTACAGACCTCAGACAAAAAGTAATAAAAAACAATGTAGGTCTCATAAAACAAACAAACAAACAAACAATCCAAAAAGCTAACTGGCCATGTACTAAGAGAGAATGTGAAGAAAAATGTTTCAGGCTTTCCTTATGCGCACTGAAGAACAAAAGAATTAGGGCCTTTTGCAAAATGACTGTAAAGAACTGCTTGTTACCACTCATTGTGGTAGTGACAAAAGTACTGTTTCGATATTAATTTAACCGTAACATTGGTAGCAGCTGATTCCTCATGAAGAGTAAAAAACTGAGAGAAACAAATGGATTTTCTTGCACTTCAGTCCCATGAACAGATACAACTGGGCATTGGCCAGTTGAAATTTTAGATGCTTTGCCCTTTTTTCAGTGGAACCATGATCTAACCTTTCATGTTTGTCACTGTGCACTCCTACTGAGTACACGCCCTTCCTCTAGCAATAAGTAGTGGCAGGTCTCTTGGCTTGGTGTGGGTCATAATTCTACCATGAAATACAGTGTGTTTCCTTTTGGGCTTAGCGCATTTTTTTCTCTGAATTCCCACACATCACAATAGAGCAAAAGACTCAAATATGTCTTAACTTTACTAATTTATCCCACAGTTAAATCTTTTTATAATGGTGCTTTTGTGTTAGTGTTTTCACCTCTGAGAGATAACTTCAGACATTCAAAGTCAAAGGACTCGGGAACAAAACCATTGTAATTATAATCTTTCTACTTAAAGATGAATCAGAATTTATATTTTGTATTTGGGTCAAGTTACTGACAGCTGTATCTTTTCACATGGGACACAGAGGCTTTCCTATTTCTAACTGGCCCATATGTTAAAAGCATATAAAAGTTAATAGTTTTTGCTTTGCTGCCAGTGTGTTGTGTGCAAAGAGAGGCTTTAAACCACAGCTGTTCAATGTAACAATTGCGAACTTTACTGGGTTGCAGATGTGGCATATCGGTAAACTAAATTAAATGTAGCTTAACTGAGTTTGAGAAGTAGAGTGTTGGATTACTTTTTATTTAGTTTTCAGTTGAGCATTTTACAGTTCAGTGTTTATTTTTCTTCGTATCCTAAGATATTGTGCCATAAGACAAATTCAGTATACAGATACTCACAAGACTTGCTAGCAGTAGGACCCAAGACATGCCCTAAAATAGCCCCGAATATGGAACTTGTCTAGAAACAGAACCATCTATCAGATCAAAGTTAAGGTCTCAGTCTTGCTAAAGCTTTATATAAGATAAAACAATTATTTATTGTTGAGCATAACTTTCTATAAATAAAGAATTTCAGTAAATCTCTGGAATTGCATGTGGCAATAAGTGCAACAGCTGAGAAGGGTCAAGTTAGATTTATGGTGTTTATTTTTGTAAAAGGGTGTTGCCCAAGCAGAAGTCCTACTGTTTTCAGTGTAAGAATTCACAGATTACATTGTAATGAAAATAGGCAAAGGGTGTAGTTTTTTTTTTTTTTGTCTCTGTGCTTGCAAATTAAACCCTAAAAACAGTACAAGTGGGCAAGTTTAAGAACATATCTTGACGAACTTACTGGTATGATTCATAATAGGCCATTCTCGACAGAACTAATATTGAGAAAAATTTGTCTTTGCCTTTCTCTTAGAAGAGAGGAGCTATATTTTCAATTTTCATGTTTCTAGTCTAACTTCTCAATTCTGAAATTAACATTGTCTCACAGTAGTGAACAGTGATTAATCTTAGCACTTAATTGTATACTAATTAAATTCAAAATGTGTTGATATTAAGGAAGCAAAAGACATATTACACAGAAAATAGTACTGGTTTTAATATTAACTAGTAAACTGTGCACATGTGCACATACACAGAATTTAAACAGAAATACTCAGAGAACATTATGCAGTAGTTGTTCTAATGAGTAGTTTGCAAGGCAGTTTCTACAGGCCCTATGTGCAGTAAGGTCAAACTGTGTCAAAGATGCTCAGTACATCATTGGAAGCATCAGTACCTCTTAAGATCAAATCCTAGAAGAGCAATTATTTTTAAATTTGCTAGTAAGTTTTTAAAGCAGAAAAATTTGTTGAATATTCAGATAACCTTGCTGGTTTGAATATCCATGTTTTTACTGTGTCCTTTACAAAGAACATGCTTATATTTCCCACTCCTTCAGAATAACTGAAATAGAGGTTAATGTATATAAGAGATGAATGTAGTTGGTGAAAAACAAACCTCTGAGTCTGTGCTGGATTTTGTGTACTTCTTTCAGAGTATTTCATACTGAGTTTGCTGTCTTACTATGAATTTGTACTTTTATCCATTTTCTTTATTCCTTCACCCAAAAACAAACTGTAAAGGTCAGTACTTCACTAAACCAGCATTATCTTTTATTTTTTCACTTTGTCTTACTTATTCAGACCTAACTTGGCTTGTTGTAGGAGTGCTTATAACTGAACTGCCTGGACAGCAGGTCATAGTGTGTGTCAAAGAGAAAATGCACTTGCAGGTGTTTGTATGAATGGGTATTTGTTTCATTAAGTGTAGAGACACAAATATAAATGAGAATAATGCTTCAAATTACCACAAATATAACTGATTTGGTGCTGTCTGTGATAATATAGGGAAGTGCTGAGATTCAGAGGAGCAAATATTGAGTTGAGAAGACTTTGAGAGTTGATTAAATTAGTAGTCAACATCATTAATGCCTAGATTCCAAAAATGGGGAGGCATGGGACTTTCATAAAGTTCTGTTACCATGCTTAATCCTAAATTAAGACTTTTAGAAGACAGCTCTTCTCTTGAAGGGTCAAAATATGGTTTTGATACTGTTTCTGTCCTTTTTGGCTTAGAATCTTAAACACTAGAAGACTGATAGTCATGGTGAGGTCAGAGAAAACGTACCTCCATTTTATTCCATGTGTTTCTGGTGGCATCTTTATACCTGAATTTTTGCCACTGAATTCATTGGGAATGTTCACTGGATCTAGTAGAATTTTTTACCAGACTATGTGTGTATGTATGGAGTGGCTTCAGCATCAAGTCCTAAGTGATAGAATATATACCATAAAATGTTGTATGGAGAGGGAATATACTCTGGAAATACAAATAATGGGCTGGAAATCACAGCTCTTGACTTCTCCTGGGTTTCCTGTTTATTGACTGTTCTTATAAAAAGTTATTTTGGCCTCAGGTTAAACTGAGTACTGTGAAGCTTAATTAATGTTTCAGGACAGTCCTGAGATTGTCAGAGGTAAGACACTGAGGTGTGAGCTACCATAATGCTTCGTTTATATTGGTGAGGGAGCATAGATTAAACACCAAAATAACTACCACGTTCCTCATAATAAAACTTGTACTTTTCCAGTTAAAGCATATATGATTTAGAGGGAAACATTACATAACATGCAAAAGACAGTGTGTCAATTACATAAGACAATGAGGGGAACAAGAGTTGAATCAGTATGTGTGGTAACCATATTTTCAGCCTGTGCATGTTGTTAGAAGTATTATTTCACCTGTAGAAGAATAAAAAAACTTGTCTGTCCTTAATAGAGGTAATTAAAGTAAGGGGGTTTTGGCTAATGCTGAAAGTTAATGGAGAATTACTCAACAATGAAATCTTCACAGAAAATATAACTCTGAAGTTTTCTTCTAAGTTATGGGGATGTGGGAACTGGGGCAATCTGCTGGGGAAACAGAAAACCTCATGTTGATTGTGAGGTACATATCCAACAACACATACTGCAGCGTTCTGTGCTGTCTGCTGTTACCCCGAGATTTCAAAAGTTTGTTATCCTGAGTTGATTACGTACAGCACCATTAAATCGTACACTACCAAAGGCGTGGATGGAAGTTGCTAAGGACCATACCTGAAAGAAATGTCCTGTCTCATCTGACAAGGTATAAATCATAAAAAGCTGATACAGTTTGTCTGTAATGCAGCAGCTGGGAGACTGACCACATCAGGCTGTGGCCAGCCTGTCTCCAGCCACTTGTCAGGTCTCCAGCTAGTCAGGCTACAGACCTGACTAGAGGAAATGCTGGGCATCAAGCAGTAAAAAAATCCAGCATTGTTTATACTATAAATTCTAATTGCTTTTTCCAAACAATTTTTCTTTGTTCATTTTTGTCTAGATGCAGCTTCAGATAGTTAACTCTGAGCTGTACTTAGTGTGCCACTCCTTTCACTAGTCCTGTATTTGGAGAGAGGTGCCCAACCTATGCCCACCTGGCTGTGGCCAGATAAAGAGTTTGGCCAGCAGGCAATCCACTCCTCCTCTGCCACACTTTTTTTCCAGAACCACCTGGCCACCCGTTGTCCTGTGCCTGGGAACCTGTTGTGTGATCAGGCTGTAGCATATGTGTTTTGCTGTTTAGTCATGTCATGGGACTGTGATGTTCTGAGAATCACATAAGGTTTGCCTGTGTATCCTGTGATGACATATATGCCTGCGATGTTTCAGAAAATGTCTACATTTTAGTGAACGCACTCCCAATCAAGTAGGTCGCTACACACGTCTGATCCAATTTAGCTGGAAAATTGTTCATGTTGCTTAAAGTAGCCATTAATAATCAATATTGTGTTTTGAAAATACCTTGGGCACTAGCACTAACTAATGATATACCACAATCTGTTCTCCTTTTCTACATATGGGTAAAAGTTAACACCGTTCTTACTGAGACCATACATTTACATATCTTGGAATATAGTAGGCAGTTTGACCTTCATTTCATCCAGCTGCTGCCAGTGTCTTTCTTCTCTTGCATTCTACAAGAAGGCTACTAACCTACTGTGTTAAAACTATATTTAAACATAGCAGCAAGGATGCTTACAAGCAGAATTTTATTTGTTGCTGTAAATATCATGCTGTGTGTTTGGCAGTGTGCCTTACTAATGTGGAAAGTGACCAGTCACTGAAGTGTCTGCAGTGGATGCCGTAGAAAGCATAGCAGCACTGCATTTACATTCGGGTTCTCCAGTCCCAGTCAAGCAATATAAAGCTCTTAAGTATGTGTACATATGATCTGTGTCTGCTTTATGTTATATGACTGAAGAAACCTTTAGTCTAATTGATAATCAGGATCAGAATTTGTCAGCTCACTGTGGCATGGATTTTTCATTTCAAGTAATCTGGGCCAAAAGATGCATCTTTTTTGCTCCTGAAGCCTTTACCCATAATTAGGTTGTTCCCAGGTGGGCCTCACTGTTATGAAGTTTTCGTGGTTATCAGAATCTGTTTTGTAATACAGATCTAATTTTGGAAATAGTGTTTCTCATTTTTTTATTTACCTATTGTGAATAGGAAGTAAAGTGATTCTTTTTTCAGAATAAGCAGCAGTGGAAGTGTGTCTGTATTGATACATGTATTCTGCAGACAGTACTTTTATAAATATATTCTTGTGTAAAATGAGTATTATATGAGAAAATGGGATTCTTAGCTATTTATGGCACAAGATCAGCTTAAATGGCTGGTGACTCAAAAGAGTTTTGGTAGTCAGTGACCAATTCAAATTAGAACCCATAAAAAAAGTACATGTATAGTTGAGCTAAGAAAAGCTTAGTCTTGCAGTAGCAGAAGATGAAAATGCATTATGGAGATAAGCAGTCGACTTCCTTAGGCTAGATGAATGTACGGAATGGAAAGACAGAGAAGAATCTGTGTATGTCAAAGACATTGTCTGTATCTGTACCTTCTTTGGAGTGCAAGTGCTTAGCTGTGATTAGAAGTGGTGTCAATGAAATATAAATGCACTGTAGCATTTCTGACCATATTACACTCTATCTACATGGTGTTTCAAGTAACCCCTCTTTATCTGAACCAGAAGCATGAAAGAAATTAATAAAATATATGAGGATAAGGAAAGAGT
>NW_008590834.1:8738-36519 GCF_000691845.1 Merops nubicus
ATAATAGTAATATCCCTGGTACAGCTCATACAGTAAGGTCACATTGTCATTAGGCTCTTTCTCTGTAAGTCATTTCACAAACTAAAGTATCTATCAAAGCTTAATGTAATTCTTACCTGGCATGATCTTACTTTGGGCGGAGAGTGATCTATTGCAGACATAACCAAAACGAGGTTATAAATATAGTGCTAATATTACTAATATTTGCTTGATACTACTTATAGAGCCCTAAGAATAATGAAGCACTGACAAACCATAAGTAACATCATAACATCCAGCTAGAGAGTGTACTTCTCCTAATTAGTTTGGAAAGTCACCATTTGACCAAATCATTAATTCAGCCAGATCACACAGTGAGTAAGTGCCAGGGATGCAAGTGAGAAGCAGGACTGCTGACTAGTCCTTTCTGAGATGTAGAGAGCACTTCCAAAGTCCAACCTGAAAAAATAAAACCCTTTTCTTCTTTCTGTGCTATGTAAATACTTGAAATATTTTCAAAACTTCTCCTGCTTGGCTTTGCACAAGAGTAGAAATGGGGTACTTTGACAGTAAGAGCTTTCTCACCTAGCTGAAATGAGGCATCACTGAAGAATATGTTTCCAGAAACGTGAGATCTCCTATACAGCTTCAAGACAAAAGGAGTTTTGCTGAGCATTGGCACAGTGAGCTTAGCCAGTGAATGCATAGATTTTTGTGCTGCTATTTCTCTTTCTGTTGGAAACTTTCAGAGCATTTCACAGACTTTAATGACTGAAACTTCTCAAAGCATTAATGACATTCCTAACTTTATTGAATAGAGAGGAAAAAAGAGAAACACTGGGGCTGACTGACTCCCCCACTGACACAATTAAATCCCAGAGACCTCAGTCTCTGATCCAGCAGACATATAGGTAGGAGGCTTAATTTTTTCTGATGAGCAATCCTTTTGAAGAGAAGAGGGAGATGCATATGAATAAAATTAAACATGTTCATGTTTAGAAGATTAATCCTAACTTTAACCATTAACTCCTCATTAATGTCTTTTCTAAAAAAAAGCTGAGAACATTTTGAGAGGATTTTAAATCACTTAAGTGTTCCAATTTATGGAGTTGGATTTAATATAGGTAGCATTTTATTTAAGTCTACATGGATGTGGCTTGTATTTTCTCGAAAGTGTTGAGCATATAATAGGTGTGAAGCAAGACTTCTGAAAGGCACAGTGCAGTCTTCTAACCTTTAACCAGTTTAACCTTTTAAGGAACCCGTGGCAGTTTAAACTGGCTGTGTTATTATCTAAAACCATTTGTTCTTCAAATATTGATGTTCCTCGTAAAGTGGAATAACATATAATTATTTTTGGTGTGTAAAGTAATAAATGACCTTGTAAATGAAAACGGAATGCAGGGACAGGTACCAAATGTTTACTGACTATAAACACCATGCTAACTCTGGATGAAACATTTCTTATTATAGAGACTAATTTTCAAACCACATTTGATCTGTTTATTAGTTTCTAGAGGCTTAAACATGTTAAGAAAAGGTTGTTATTTTCCTCACCATGAACTACTTGAGATGACTAATTCACAAACTTTTATTGAAGCATCATTTTGTATTTGATCTGGAGAAGAAAATCTTAATAACATTTTTTCTATGGATTTCATCTGGTGCTACAATCAGTAGTATTAATTACATAGGAATTCATTTGACACATGAAATAAGCACTGATAAGAATGTGTTCCTAGAAGGAACTAGCTAATGAACCAAATCACATGTAAAGCTTTTCTTTTTTCTGTGTAGGTGCTGACCAGTTTGGAGGTTTTGTGTGTTTGTTTGTGAACTCATTACAGATTTTTTGATTAATAAAAAGATTTATTTGCTTATTTTGTCAGATCAGAAATGTTAAGTTTTAGTTTTGCAAGAGGAACTAGGAGAGAGCACAAGGATATTAATTATGAACTCTAGAAACCTAATGTCAGCAGTGAGTGGTGAACCTTAAGCAACTAATCATTCTAAATTTTTTCGTTCTTAGTTTTGTAACTTGTATAAAACGTAATAAAATTTTAGTAATTTTAAACAATTCTTTTCAGATTTGTTTCTTTTCCCCACTCCCCTCTTTTCTCCCATGTTGTGTCCTCAGTTCCCCAGTGCAAGGCTTTCAAGCTTTAGACTCGCTAATCTGAAACCTAGCCAGAACCTGCCTTTCCACATTGCCTACTTTAGCCAAAAAAAGACACAAAAAGTAATTTCTAACATACAAAATTATCAGAGTTACAGCTACAAGAAAAATAAATTCACCGATTACTTGCTTACTAAAGTCCTGTTTAACCTTAGACAGATGCATGTATATACCATAACTATTGTGTGTATATAAATGCACAAGATTTTCAAGACAGACTTGCAGTTCTCCTGTAATTACACAATGTAGCCTAATGGAGTTTCCAAAAATGTTGACATACCTTGTTTTCTTCACTGTGATTTACTGTCAAGTAACATACGCTGTTAGATCTGGAAATTACATGCCAGTTCTGCAGTGTTGTGTCAATCCCAATGCCAGCAGCTCAAAAGAGAAACAGTTTTTAAAACGAATACAGAATGTTTGAGTTGCTCCAAAAAATGTCATTGCTGTGTTTGAGTGTTGGACCCCAGGTTGTTTTCAGGGGATTGGTGTTTTCCTTGTTTGAAGGAAAGTAAGAGCAAAATTTCCTTTCAGTATTACCTGGACACTGGGTTTGCTCTGCTACTTTATGGAATAATTACCAGCGATTAAGTGTTCTTGGTTTTCATTTTTCCCATCCTGCCTCCTTACCAGCTATTTAACAGTTTAGCAAAACTCTGAAGTCTGTTTATAGGGTTTCTGGCTTTCTGTAAAGCAAACAGCTAAACACTGGAGTTGATGCAAACAAGGCACTTAGCATCTGAAAGAAGTGTTAACACTTTATTTACATTTAAATTAAAATGGACACTTATTTATGTGTTCTGGTTCTGAAAGGTGTGTGGTACATCTGCAGAGGCCTATTGTTTATTCATGCTGTAAATCCTTTGAAATGTGTTAAAATGCTTCCCACTCATTATAAAAATCCTGCCACCCATGGATTAGGGCTTTGATGTCACCAATCCTGCTTCAAAGGGTTCTTTCAATGCTATTAATCACAGTTTAGCCTCTGAAGATATAGCCAGAGAAAACATTTGGACATCTTGTGCTAGACTTGCTAAAACTTTGAAATATACAGAGTGTCTTGCATATGCACAGTTCTGTATCACTTCCTCTGTCTTCTCTGAGCCTTTATTTTGAAAAGCTATTTTGTGATCACTTTGGCTTTCTACAAGTACAGAGGAGAAAGTTCAGGACACGTCATACTGTACATTTAAAAAAGGGCCCTCATCTTTCAGTGGACACCACGACATGTTTTTGCCTGAGGAATTGAATCAGTCTTTAAAAACTCCAAGAGGTAATAAGATTTGGGATTAAATAGGCCTGTGTGTCAAAAGGTCAAAATAAGATACTGTCTTATCATTTTCTCATCTCTTTCATTAGTTTGTGAGCTTAAGATGCTGTCTAAACACTTCAGGATCCACATGATTTCATAGAAATAATCTTATTTTTGCTGTGTTTTTATCTTTTAAATCTCTCAATGAGTCACAGAGAAATTGATTACTAGTGATTGAGCTGTATGCCTTTGTGCTGTCGTCGTTTTCATCAGCTCAGTAGCTAAGGTCAGTGACATACCACCTTATCACTGACTTTTTCCTCCCTTTTAAATCAACAGTGCACTCTGTCATGCCCTTGCTGAATGCTCTGCAGGCACAATTGGTAATGAGCGGGGTGTGGAAGAAGTATGGTGGTGTCTGCTATTTTTAGTTCTATTCTACAAACCGATTTTCCACCATAGAAATTCTTCTCTGCTAAGCTTCTTGAACAATTTTTGAATTATATATTTCTTTCTTTTTTGAACAGGCAACCTGGCACAAGCAAGAGCCAGAGTGACAGCAGCATCTAGGTCTTTGCCTCCACAGCTCAGTGCTGGGCGTATCAAGGTTAGTGGTGTTCCCTTTGAAGACAGGCAATTGTTCAGAAAATACTACAGTGAAACTATGGGAACGATTCTTAGCTGATGTAGGTATATGGTGAGGTTTTTACTGAATGAGAGTCTGCCTTAATATCGGAAAACATGCACCTCAGCTGGGAACACTGTTACAGGTTTTAGTGAGGACCCTGTTGTAAAATGCAGTGAAGAATCAATTTACTACTGATTAATCTTAAAGTTTTGGGGTGAAATCTCAATTGCACTTATATTGAAAGCATTATTCTTCTTTATTTCAATGGGACCAAGGTTTTCCTCTGGCAATTTTGGCCTAGAAAGAGATTTAATTAGGTAAAATTTGAATAGTGTATTTAACAGTATAAAAATTAAATTAAATTAAAAAAAAAAATCTGTTCTTTCTTTATTCAACTTTTGAGTGAAAAAGCAGGGGACATTTATGATTGATAGATGACCAGAAAAAAACAACTTGGCAAAATTACATTCATAAATAAATAAATAAATATTTAAACACTTCTGAATTTTGCCATAAAAGTATGTGGCATAATTGTAAAAGGGCGGGCTTATTTTGTGACAGTTGATAGGATGTGTTGCCAACTGAGTACACTTAATTTGTGAGAACCCTTGTGCCTCAAGCTGATAGCATATGCAACCCCTCCCTGCTTCCTATATAGTACTGTTAGGGCTAGCTTAGTTAAGGATAGGGGGTGGGGCAAGTGAGTGCATCCAAAGCAAACAGTGATAATTATTTAAAACTAATGTGGTAACAGCAGCTGTTCAAAAGTTTTAACACAGAATTTTGTGTCCTGGGTTTTCTATTTCTTTTTGTTCTCTCCTATTATTAGGAGCTCATGCTCAAATGTTGATACAGTGATTCAGGGCACCCAGACATCTATATCCTTCCTTGAACCTGCAAATACACGTGGATTTCAGAGGTTTATTTCCTCTCTGGTATAAATGCTTTGAGTGCTGAAGGACAGATAATGGCCTTTCCAGTTTTCTTGCATTATACACACATTGTCCTCCACATCCAGCTATATTCAGGAGAGGCTTTCTAAGCATGCATTGTATTGATGCAGCTGGAATGGAATAGAGCAGGGTTTTTTTAGAGCTTTAATAAAAAGAGTCAGTTACCAAGCACTGTTTCTGTGTTTTTTACTCACCATTCAAATTTTTAATGAAGGAGCTAAAAGACATGTATAAGTGCAGCACTATTCAGAAGATGTTAATTGAAATAGGTTTTAGCTGAAAATAAAAAAAACTTCCTTGTAATTCCACAAAAATTCTCATTAAAACGACTTCGGGAAAAATATTTTAAATTACTGTTTTACTATTTGTTAAAAAAATCGAAATGTAGTAATTTTGTTTGGAGGTTTGGGAATTTTCGTTTGTTACTTAATTTATGTTCTTTTATGTTTAAAATTTTTTTTGGTTTTACAGTATTTCATACCATGCCAGCCGCAGATGTGGTCAATATGTGAAAGTAATAATTTCCAGTGACTTCATAAGGCGACATGATGTCATAAACCATTCTTTTAATATTGTTTCAAAATTATTAAAAGCAACTTTTTTAGTGACAGGACAGTTTGTCTGTTGTACCTCAAGCTGTTTTCCATTTCAGTTGTAATCATATAAGTGTATAAGGTACATCACTACTACTGTCATGTAAATATGAGACTTAACAGTTGAAATATTCTTCATTTTTGTTTAAAAAGAGTAGCTAGTTATTTAGTACACAAGGTTGTATCATGACATTCTTATTATGTTCTGTCATTTTCTACCAATCAAGTTGTGATAAAGCCTATTGGCTTGTGTACACACGATTATTGCCCTACCATAAAAATACATGGCTTCGTAGACACAAATTAACCAGAGACAAAATCTCTAAAAATTCTTACCGGGCAATCTCCCTAACTTTAGGGTCTATCAGAACTTTTTTAATGGAAACTTGAAATGTTTCCTGTCAAAAAGATCTGGAAATTAATCCTAGTTCTTATAGACTGCACAGAATTCACAACTGGGTCCATAGAAAACGGAATCTCACAGTACTGATTTTTCTGGGGGGGGGGGGGGGGAAATTAGTACATCGCCTCTGTGAGTGTTCCTGACCATCTGTCTTTCTGTGTGTTCACTCCCTTCCTCCCAAAAAAACCAAAACAAGACAATCTGCTTTTGAACCCAGCAGGCTGTAGTAAACCATATTTGACAGAGTGAGTCTCAAAGATTAAAGATTGTAAGATTCTATAGGTCTGTTGAAAATAAGCAGATGTGAAAAGAAGATGCTTACATTATCCTACTGTCCAAAATGTAGAGCATAAGGTCAACCTTTGCTGGACAGCAGATATTTCAGTATGACTGAGAGATCATGAGTGCTGAACCTCCAACAATATCACAAAGAGTCTCTGCTTTTCTAGACAGACAAGAATCCAATTTAGAAACTGAAATCCATGGACATTTGGGCTTCAATGCAGTCCTCAGACTCTGCTTTTGCTCTTAATTTTGTGTTCTTTATGATTAATCTGTCTTTTAACATTAAATGTTAAGAGTTATTCTGAATTTACTATCAATATTCATTGGTGTGGCTTTCATCTTCTACCTGACTTTTACTAGAGATTCAGATAACAATTATCAAAAAGTAGTTGTCTTGCCAAGATAGTTTTGAAACATTCCTATATCCTTCCCTGTGGACGTGCCCATTGTCCTGATTAGATAATTGATGTTTACTTTGTCAGGTGACATCTTGTTTGATGTTATCTGTGCTGATGGGGTATTTTTTCCTGGGGTATATTACAGAGTTTTCTGTTAATGTCCTTAAAACTGAAATCAAATTGGATTTCTGCCCCCCTACCCCACGTGTTGGTTTGAGATTCTTACTAATGCTTATACACCACTTTGGACTAAAACATTACAGATTAGAAAAACATACTGAATTTTTTATGGTCACACTTCTAGAAATCTGTGTCCCTTTGCACATCTGTATTCTGAATCTTGTTTTCACAAGTTTTTTTTTTATTTCTTCTTGGACACAAAATCCACTGTCTTGATCTATTACTACTTAGTGCTTCATTTCCTTTATATTTTGCATGCAGTCTCCTAAATATCTCCTGAAGGTAAGATACACTGTTATTTTATTGAGAACTGTAATCTTTCAGCGATTACTTTCAATGTTCATAAGAGCAGTCTTAAGTCAGTGAGTGTTGGAAATGATTGTATGGAGCGAAGTGCAGGAAGTGTAGCACAGGTGCTGTCAACAGCGTTATCTGGTTTATACAAACGCCACCTGGTCAGAGCAGATGGCAAATTGCCACAAAGCAAGTGAACACTAAAATGTTGTTAATACTCCATGCAAACAGGATGCTGCTTGATTTTCTTTAATTTTGTTGAGCTGCAATACAGCAACACAGTCTGCTTGTGATTGGTAACCATGGCTATACTCATTCATAAATTCTGGTTTTATTTTGATAACAGCTGTACTGACGATATAAGTAAAATATACAAGGAACAATATGTTTGCTGTCCACATATACTCTCTAAAAATAGGTCTGCTGAAATGCTGAGAAAGCAGTATTTGAAGCTATGGCAGTTCAGCAGCGTAAGATTGCTGAAATTCTTGGCATCAAAATGGCAATTTAAAGTTATTAATAGTAACCACAAGAGCAGGAAGGAAAAGACTTACACATTCTGGGATTACCTGCTTTGTTTGCCACTTGTTATCCAGCAACAACAAATATATGATCAAAATGAGACAGATCGATTTCCTTCCTGGTCATTAGAAAAATGATAACTTCTCTATATAGAAAATAAGACCTGATTGAGTTCATTGTAGTGATGGTAGGAGGAATGCTTTTGATGAGGTGTTGCATCTTTACAGCTGCTTCATTGGCTGAGTGTTATGCTGCCATAATAGAAGTGTGAAATCATTCGGAACACTTAGAATGAAGGAATGACCCCAACAAAAACGGAACCCAGCTTTCGTGGGTGAGATGGGGTGGATCTGCACTGTATCTGGAACAGCTCTAACATCTGAGTTCTCTCTTCCAGGTTGACACGATGGAGGTTATGCGACACCCTGAGGAAACAACTAACATGAAGCGGCAAACCATGGCTTCCTATTTTAGGGTACAAAAGTTAAATTTTAAACAAATATTTTGGGGATAAGAACAACAGATATATCTAAAATATTTGTGCAATTATGAGATCAAAGAGAATAATAAGAGAACTGTTTTATTTTGCTGTGAGGGCTTTGTAGACTCATAAATTTTCTTTTGCTCCTTTTCTTTTTCTTTTCTCATGCTTGTACTTTTGTAATTTCCTTGAGTACATTGATAACAGAATCTAAAGTCTAGACCATTTCCATCTAAAATGCTGCAGGTCTGAAGCGGATCTCCTCATGAACAGAAAAGTGATTTTGTGCAAATACAATAGCTCTAATTACTAAAGCTTTCAACTTTTTTTCACAAGCTCAAGCATACCTACTTTTAAAGATTAAGATTTGTCATTGGTTCTAGTAAGTGCAAATAGTCTTTTGGAAGTATATATTTTGGTAATCATATGGATTACCATTTTCTCAGGAGTAATTCTGTTTGGGGTAGTGTATATTCTGCATGTTTGTCTAAATCAAACAGGTAAGGAAAGTTGTTGGAACTGGAAGGCTGGGAGCTAGAAAAGCCATGTGCCAGTCCAAGGCTGTTGGTTAATGTTCTTTTCTTGTGGTTATTGCAGAGTAGATTGTCCAGGGAGATTGTGCAGTCTATATCCTCAGTGATTCTGAAAAACGTATTAAAGAGATATACTTGAAATAGTACAGATACGTTTAGTGTTGAACTGATGACTTCTTGGAAGACTTTTCCCATAATTTTCTGTGAATTTCTGTGACTGATGATTTCACCATAAAGCTTGTTCTTCCTTTGGGAATATTTGATGGGTCAAATGTACCTACAGCAGAATTATAGTTAGGACATTTTTTTTTAATATGGGCCTTCTTCAACTACAGAAACATGGTGTAAGGAGAGACAAAGAGAAAGGTGTAAGAAATAAGAACTAGAATTTTTTTTTCTACAACTGAAAACTTTTTAATAGTCTCTGAGTTTAGCTAGAGACTTAAAAATTAATAAAATGTCAATGGAGATTAACATTACAGATTAAAATACAATCAAGCATTACATACTGTTTACAAATACGTATCTTCTCCTGAAGTGGCTACATTGCAGTGGCAGCATCTTTCTGATTTCCTCACTAGTATTCCCTCATGGATCTTTTGTCCAAAATGGTTGTTGGACAGCCTCACTTTATCCGCTGCATTAAACCCAATGATGATCGAGAAGCACTGACGTTTTCTCATGAGAGAGTTCTGCTGCAGCTACGATACACTGGAATTCTGGAAACTGTCAAAATACGTCAAAAAGGGTACTCTCATCGCATCCTCTTTGAAGAATTTGTGAAGAGGTAAGGCTCCTGTAACATGGCTGTTGTTTTAAAATTCCATTCACTGCAATATATTCTACGTTTAAATACAGAAAGTTCTGCAAACACCAGTCCATACATGTATGGTCTGATTCTCTGGTGGGAGCAGTGAGTATCAGAGATAAAGACTACTAGAAGTAACTGAGGTCTAATGGAGAAAAGTCTGTGTGAGACCAGCAGTGAGCACAGAGTATTCAGTAGCAGGTCTTTCCCAAAGGTTCCCTCAGTAGAGGCAACAAGTGGAAATAACACATCATGCTCAGATAATGCAAGGATTTGGAAGGTCAGTGCCCTTCAGCCGTCATACGAAGAATCTGCATATGCTTACAAATGTACTGAAATAACAGCTTAGATTTAGAAGTATTCCTCATAATAATATTCTAGCCTCATAGTCATTTATCTTGGAGATATCATGAGTGATAACCAGATCTCTGTTCACCAGAACCCTTGTCATGGCTACTGTTACTGGCTTTATTAGTATTCTGAGAAAGTTATAAATTTGATTTAGGAAGTGCTGTTGTCTTTATGCTGACAATATGCTTATGATCATTATGTTTTCCTCTAGATATAAAGTGTGGTTTTGCATATTATTTTCTGTTTTCCAGTCTGTAGGATTGATAAATCGGCAATGGAGCAGAAGCAGTACTATTAAGCAATCAACTGCTCAACAGTAGGAGCAATGGCTAAATCAAGCATTTAGTGGTATTTTCTGAACTAGAGATTGCTCATACAGTCAATACGGGGTTAATGAATCCACTGAAAGGAAGTAATTCATATGATACTAGAGTGAAGGAGCTGATTATGCTTTTGAGAAAGAAGAGACAAACAAATTCACAGGCCTTTCTAAAACCCAGAGGTCGGTAAATTTGGGCTTGGAAATCTGTGGTCTTTGCACTGAGAGATGTTGAACAATAAACCACAGCTTAATCAATTAATTCTGAATAATGGTGAAATTTTCTCATTTATAATATATTAGTGTGCCATGTGAATATGTAACAGGAAAACATTAGAAATACGTGTCCTAGGAAGGATAACTAACATGGTCAATTGTCCATCAAAGTAATTTAATTTTCAGACATTTTCCCCCCAAATTTTGTTATGTTACATGATGAATTGTAGTAACGTCACACCATTCTAAAGCAGGTTTAACAAAGAGATTAATTTTTGTGATCACTAACACAGATTTGCAACATCCTGAAGAGGCTGAAGGCAGAATTATTAACCTTAATTTTTATCCAATTCACATGTAAGTCAACTAAAATTAACTCCACTGAAATTAGTGTAAATTGAGAGGAAATTAGACCTCCTCTTGTCAGTAGATTCTCTTCATTCGAAAGTGCACTGAAATTGAGTACAACTTTGAAAAGTAATGGTAATAAAAGCAGCATTTACTGTAGCTTTCTATTCCTGCAGATAAGGGCAAGTTGTGTTTAACATCTTGTTAGATACTCCCCAGATTTTTAGTCTAACCTGATGTAATTCTTCGAGGAAAGAAAGTCAACGTGGCAAGGGAAGTGGAGGTGAGGTTTAGCAATTTGCCCAACAGCAAAAAAGACTTCTTGAGTTCAGGATATAAACACAGGGCGGGAGAAGGGATGTTCTTGCTCCTTTGTTTGATTTACGCTTTATTTTAAAACAAAATCTATTCTGTTTTGCTCTTGGGAAAAAAAATAATAATGCTTACAAAAGCTATCAACGAAACAAAGAAACATTTTTCTTCAATTTACAGCTATGACTAGTCAAGTGTTTTTAGGAACTAAGTAGTTCAGTACATAAAAATGTTTGAGAAAACAGGTCAAATGCTAAACAGATTGGCACTTCTTTGTTCATAATCAAAAAGATATTAGGCAAGTATGAGCAAGCGTTTCAAAATGTCAGTAAATGTGAAGATATCAAAGATTTTCTAAGCCAGCAAGTTAATTGGTATTTTGATCCTTTTGAGCAACTGAACAACAAAATGAATGAGCCAGCACTTTTTCTCCCTTGATGTTATTAAACAAATAGGTGAGTTTCTTATCTGCCTGTTCAATAATGCTGTTTTGTAAACTCTTAGCAGGAAATAGGAGGACAAAACAATCAAAGGCAGGGAACAGAACCATTCAGGGTTTATCAGGTGGGAGGTAAACAAAAGATAAAGCTCTGTCTAATGTTACTCTTTACTGTCTTCTGTTTTCATGTAGAACAGATTATTTCAGTGTTGCAAACCTGGAGGTAGTTTATTGGGTTAAAAAACAGATGGTGAAGAGAGGACTTAATTGTCATTCATTCACACAATTCGTTTCTTCAGCCAAGTACACCACCATCTATTTTATATATATAAATATACATATTCTTCTTCTTAAAGTAGGAAACTGCAATCTGCAGCCCGTGTAAACACTGCAGACCTGTCAAGTCCTAGGCACTTTGTCGCTTTTGGCCTTGTCTCACACCCCATTCCATCATGTGTCTGTCTGACGTGTTTGCTCCGAAGCAGCGTGGCCCTTTTCTCAGGCTGGAATCCCAGGTTTCAGACACAGGTTATTAACCTGGTCAGGCAGCCAGATGTGCCTGGACTGGGGGGCTACATAGTGACTGTGCACTGCACAGCAGCTAAGGGAGGTGTGCTTTCTGCTGGAGACCTGCACTGAAAGTCCCACTGAATGGAATACTCCTTACTGTATTTGAGTGCCCAGGCCCCTGGAGCTTCTCATGACATGATGTGGTGCGCAGGTGTGTCCTCACAACGTATCCCCTACCTCTATACAACTTTTGTGTAATGTGGCATATACTATACCATGGCTTGAAAGATAAGACACTTGAGAATCTAATGGTGCTAAATGTTGTCTTGCTTGAAGTGTCTCACAAGCACATAGGAACATGCTGGGAAGTTTTGACAAGGTTCGTTTAAGGATTGTATTTTTTATTCTTCTCTGCACATTTATGATCTGCTTTAAAGTTCTTTGTACTGCATTAGGATGCAGGATACACTTTTCCTATAAGCACATCCTACTCCACAGTGGCCAGATGATGCTACTCGGGTCATACACTCGTAGCAATACCAGTGCTATTACTATAACAATGATCCTAGTGAGGCTGTTTGCGCTTTTTCAGTCTCACAGTGAAAATTTGTGTAAGGTCACTGATGGTACACACAGTCTCTAAACCATCAGTGTTACATTTCTCATGACCATTTAAAGTCTCATTCACCTTAATGACTGCATTCTGTGTTGAATGGGGCTAACAATAAAAACTGGTCAAAGTTGAAAAATCCTGTAAAACATGTTACCTCGGTATATGCTTTCTTCTAACTCCCAAATCTCAGTGGTGATAGACTTGTTTATTATTCAAAATCAGAAAAGCACTTAATTAAATAAAAAGTCAACAAGTTTGCTACAGGGAAGATAAATGCTTGCTTTTAAAATTATGCACTTTTAATGCAAACTTACTTTTAACACTTAGTGTGTACTGTGTGGAAGTCCATAAATGATTTCTGAAAACAAAATTGTAACATCCCCCATATTTTGATTTTACTGTTGTTCATGGAGGTGTTTGTTATTTATTTGTTTCAGTGGCTTTAAGATTTCACTAGATGTGTATAATGTTCCTCCTGTACATTATATATGTACAGGAAGTATATTTGGTAAACTTTCTGGGGTAACTTCCACGTATACTTTCTATACTTGTCATTCACAGAACACTGGTAAAAGGTTGTAGGATGGAGAAGATAGAAATCTCTAGGAATGAAAAGTCTGCTAACCCCTTAGGAATTGTATGTCTGGAATGGACCAATTATGCCTTTCTGAGCGTATTCATGTGATTCTATGTTTATCTGATGATTTACAGCATAAGCGTTAGGTATCTGTTACTGAATTTCAAGAATATCTTAGATTTTTTTTTCTTTTATATTTTTTCATTCATACTCTCTATAGAGAGTCAAATGTAGTTAGTAGTATGAATTCAGGTGTGAAAGTATCTAAAAGAGGTAAGGTGCAACCAATACAGGTTAGGAAATTTTGACAGTTATTTAATGGCTCTTTCAGTGCTAAAAACATAGAGCTTCTTAAACTTTCCAACTCCAGAGTGGAGAAGGAACAAATGTCTTTTGGAATGTTGGGAATCTCCCCACTATTGCTGGAGGTCTGACTAGAACGGCATCATGACCTATTACATCTCATGCTTTTCACATTTTGTTATCCAATCTGCACCTCAGGCCAGTATATTTTAGTAAAAAGATTTGTTTTAAAGAGAAAAAAAGTTAACTATTACTTTTTGGAGTTAATTGTGTAGAATTGATGTTGCTGTTAAGTCTGGAATGTGAAGGGAAATTTAGTGAGAAACACTGGTATGGTAGTTAATGGTGCTGTTTAATTGCTGTTTATTGAAAAGTTCTACAGTTCAGCCTTTAAGGAGGGAAGAGAAATTGAACCATTTCTTTACAACCAATTACCTAATCTAAACCCACCAGCACTAAAATGCCTTGGCCATAATCAGATAGTTAATATACAGCATCATTATGTGAAGTTTTCTATATCTTAGCATAGTTAGGTGTCTTTAACATTTAAACTTAACTTTGTATGTCCTAGCTTTGCAATTGTTGATCTGGGGATAAATTCAACTTTTAAAAAATGTTGATTTATGCCTAATGACTTTTAAGTGCAGTTAATTCAGTTTTAATGTATGTTTTGTCTGGAATACTATTCATGTCCATGAAGGATCATTTGTAGTGCAGTGTAAGAGCCACTGGTTAAGAGGTAAGTTTCATCAGCTCTGAGAAATCAGTTCTTACACTTGTCTCTTACTCAGTCTTACTGCTATTGAAAGTGTGATAAGTCAAGTGCTTTTAGGAAACATGTTAGATGAATATGTGTCATGTATACGAAATTTTCAGGCAGGATGTATAACCCTAGAAAATAATGTGTTCTTGCATTATGTTTATGAAATAACACATGAAGGGACCATAAACTTTATTTTTTAAAACAGAAATAAAAGTATTGGCTTAACACAGATCTCTGTATTATTCCAGACTACTGCATTTTCTGCTGGAATAACAAATGGAAATAAAGTAGAGTTGTTAAATCTTCATCTGATCTGGAAGTAAATGTGATTTCTAGCTCTACTTTTCTGAAATTAAGTACCTGCTTTATTCTGAAATTAAGTATTTGATTTATTCTCTTGGTGAACTGGTCACTCTGTGATCTCTGTACAGTCGATTTACATTTAGATGAAATGAAGCCAGTAAATCAAAATGAACAGTTTACCTTAAAAGTTTTGGGTGCATTCCCAAACGTTTTCTTTACCATTTCACCATCTATGTATTTGCATACTTCTACCAGATATGTAAAAATGTTTCACCTTAAAGTTTCTCCAGAATATTCCGTATGGTTCATTGCTGTACAAAGATTTTAGATTAGGTAAAATAATTGGATGATCACGTGGCACATGCTGTGCTGCCATACAGCTATTCTGAGCACATCGAGTCAAACTGCTTGTGCATCTGTAGTTATGTGATTCAGTCATGAAAACAGGCACCAGATAAAAAACAAGGTGTTTGCTTAAAAAAATACATGTATTTGAGCTTTGGAAGACTAATCTAGAGACCTTTTACTGTGCAGAATTCAAAATCCAAAAGAAGTTCTGTAAGAGAAAGAATAAAAAACAAATTGCCAGTCTCTTATTGGTAGACCTTACTTCTAATAAATAATTTCTGCTGTGTTTTTGATAGCATAACTGAAAAGGAGCAGGAAGACCTGATGCTGAAAATCTGGTGTTGCAGCATGTTTAACCAGTTACAGGAGTCTTATATGTAGTGGTTGGATCAGTCAAAACATTTGGAAAAACATAATTTATGAAATATTAGGAAACAATACATTTACATACTGAAACTGAAGTTATTCCCGTGGTTTGTAAAGTTACTGCCATTCTGAATGGTTTTCATTCTTAGAAGACAGATACTTTTAAATTTATAAAAACTTTTATTAAAACAGGATTTTATAAGAAAAATAGGCATTGTTTTATGGGGATTTTTTTCTGAGTATCAAAACCAACTACATTCTAGATCATGAAAGAGCTAATGGAGAGGGTGGTGCATTTGAAAGATATTAAAGCTTATCATAAACAAAATGGTATAAGGTGTGTAGTTCAAAAATACTTTTTAGTCAGGTATTTGTCACAAATAAGAAGTCAACTTCTCAGTAATTAGAACGTCATTGATAAAATAGCTAGATTGAAAGATTATGATTCCCCTTGACTATTCTGTTACATCAGTGCTATCTAAAAAGTGTTCTGTGCTTTTAAAATTACCAAAAACTGATAGTACCACTTGCTTGAATTCTTCCTTCCTCTCTTTTAAGGAGAGGAACTGCTCAAGTTACATACATGTGTAAATAACATGGCTATCTGAACTGGCTTTTGAAGGTAGCAGCAATTTAGTGTTAGTGCAGAGTCCCTGATGTATCTGTCAAGTATCTGTTGATTGGGTTCTATCTCAAATTGTTTGTGACATGTGTATTTGATACCTGGGTTTTATTAGTGCAACTCATAATACCATTCATCTTGTGAAAACTGGCATCATTCAATTCAGTAATAAGGTGGAGGAAGTGTACTTTTTTTCTTTTAAATACACCGTGTTTGTCCATACCTACTAAATGGCATGACTCTTAGTATTATGAAAGACTTGGCTAAAGAATTTGCCGTATCATGTTACTGAGGAAGTCACTGCATTAAAAATAACTCAGTAATACATAATCTCCTTGCATTATTCAGATCGGGCAATATCTCCAGTTCGTGAATATCTGTGTCTCCACTTATTCCAGTGCTTCTGCCTTCAGATGGCATTTTGCTCCCCTTTGATCTTTATTGCCTGTTTTAGTGGTTCTTTTTTCTTTCTTGTGACAACTGGAGCTAATGTCTAGAGATTAAATGGAGGTAATAGTTGAAAATCATATTCTCCTGATTAAAAAAAAAAAAGTACTGCACGATTCCATTTTTCTAATTGCTTTTCCGTGTTTTCTTCAGTATGAGGTGGGATATATTCTTGCGTCTTGTGTGGCTGCAGAGGAATCTGTCTCTGAGGTTCACTGGTCAGATTCTTCTCTTTATGTTTTAAAGAACATCTGATGGCTTTTCCCCATGCTAACAATGATGAGAATGATTTTGTCAACCTGCCAGTTCCTCTCAAACACTATATAGAGTAATATCTGTGGAAGTATAACTTTAACTAAAGACCAAGACAACGCATAGTGGTGTATAAATGTGAGCTGAGGTGGCACTTAACTACCATCTAACAGTTTAACTGTGCTATAATAGCTATAAATTTGTAAACTAACTGACACACATTCTTGCTGTTACCTAATGTAATTGTTAGCAAGCCAACTTAAATACTGTAAAACCATTCTTTATTAATGCATGGTGGCTTCACAGATAAGGTTTGTCCTTTTATTCTTAATGTCTATTCAGTTCAAACACGTTTACATTCCTTTTTCATTAACTATTTGCATATAATATTATTTCACATAATTGTTAGGGGCTGTTCTTTGCAAGGGAACGTGGACAAAAGAAAAGTCAATGTTGTTTAGTATGGGCTTGCTCCAAAGGCCACTAAAATTTATCATAATTGTTCCAAATAATGCCTAAATTACTTACAAATGTAGTCATAACCACAGAAATCCTTGTGAGTAAAAAAAACTTACTACATTCATATGAGGACCAGCTCACTTGTTTTTTCTTTAAAATAGCTGCTAGTTCTGTTTAACTATCGGCACTGATAAAAGCCTTGCCACTACCATAGCAATTCCATTGCTTTAATTATGCATGTATATCACCTCTTCTGGAGGTGTCAAATAGGTGGGTATTTATGCAGTCTGAACATCTTGCTGTCTGTAAATTAAGACTGATACAAGAGTTGGTTTTACTGTAAGCTACTCTTTATTCTTCATACATAGTGGCAGCCTTTCAGCTTCAATAATCAGTCAGTGTTCCTGTGTCAGTGTCCTGCCTGCCCTCCTAGTGCTGGCCTTTATCTTCACTCACTGAGAATCCTGAGGCTTTCTCATAGGCATAGTGAAAATGGGATGCTCCCCTGAGTTCCATGGGTGGGAGAGATCTTGTTGCAAACTCAAGAGCCTTGGACTTATGTGGATTTATGCTTCCCAAGGAATGTCAGTGCCATTTATATTTCATTTTAATTTCTGATACTAGTAACTAAAATACCAAAAGATTCTGAATTATCTTTTTTGGCATTTCTCGTAAGAAAAAGGCATCAGGTCACGTATAACTTACTTTTGGTGCTTTTACTTTGGTGCTAGCATTTGACTTCTCTCCCACTCAGATATCTGCAAAGGTCCATTGAACACCTCAGGGAGTACCTGCTTATTCAACAGAACTTGCGGTGATGTGTAACTGTGCCTGACTACGTTAGGCAGCTTTGTAGATGGTGCACTTATATGTTATGCAAAAGGTTTGAGGGTATTTTTTCCCACCTTTCTATTACTCTGATTTCTAGCACCTTTCCTTCTTCTCCCTGTCATTACTTCAGTCATTCACCTGAAAAACTTGGAGCAACCATGGGTTCCCAAGTTGCACTGGTTTGTAGAAAACCTTTATGGATGATGACACTGACTGTGGATTTCTAGAATGCAGCAAATTCTTGTCAGTGCTACAGTACCACTTATTTTCCTATGTCATGTATATGCTCAAATATCTGTTCGTGATAACTGTGTCATGGTTTATGAAGAGAACTGATTATAAAGGAGAATTCGACCTATGAGTTCTAGAGATGCAGCTCTGAGCTAGAGAAGAGCAGTGATAGTACCTATTGATTGTCAAGTCAATTCTCTCTTTATCATTTGGTTTTGCAGGTATTATTACCTTGCATTCAAGGCACATGAGACTCCTCTTGGTAGCAGAGAAAACTGTCTTGCCATTTTGGAGAAATTGAAACTAGACAACTGGATTCTTGGGAAAACCAAGGTAGAGATTGCCAACGTTTTCTCAAGGGTAGTATCCTTTTAGCAAAACATATATAATAGTGGTTTGAAAAGTACTGCATGAATTAACAAAAGGGCAAGGGATTTGCTGAAGTTATCCTCCCAGGTTACAGAGATGCTCTCCCAAGCCAGCTGAGTTAGTGCTGTAAGAGGAGGGGTGATTTAGGTACCTCCCCAAAGCATTCTGCATGTGTCTGCCTTGCTAAGGATAGTACATCTGGTAGTGCCTCCCTGAAGTTCCTCCTGCTCTTAATCATGGCATGACTGAGACTTCACACTCTGGCCTATTCTGTGAGCCTGATTAGTAAATTATCCATCTGTGGAGTTTCAGGTGAGATCTGTCTGGCTCTGTCAAGAGCCTTTGGTCATGGTTTAAAATGAAGTGGGTAACTTGTGTGAAAAGGTTTTACAGGTATCTTGAGTTATACAGTGTTCAAGGGGAAAACAAGAATTGCCTACTCAAGACCCAGATAAAGTGTGTAAGCACCCATAAGATTTGCCTTCTGGAGCAGAATGTTGTCAGACGATACTATTTCTAAACCCAAATTCAACCCAGGATTTATCTTCCCACTGTCAAGAAAGACTGTATTTCAAATTGTTGATACCTGAAAATATCCCCCTAGCCAATTTACTCTGTAAATGGGGTAAACACGTGTTTTATTTTGCAAAGGAGTGTTTATAATCAGTGGAATTGCAAAATTCCACAAGTACACTGAGAGTAAATATTTGATTCACAAGATTACTATGATACCATCAAACCAGTATTATACCAGTTTTCTCAGGAGCGGTATCTGAATGTAGGCTGATGGAAGACTAATGAAAAGGCAGAATAGAAGAGGTAATGTTACTACCTGCATATAATACTAATTTGTTCTTGTTGTTACATTTCAGGTTTTTCTAAAGTATTACCATATAGAGCAGTTGAATTTATTCCTTCGAGAAGTTATAGGGAGAGTAGTGGTCATGCAAGCCTATATCAAGGGATGGCTTGGAGCAAGGAGGTACAAGAAAGTCAAAGAGAAAAGAGAAAATAGTGCTGTTACCATACAGTCAGGTAAATGTTCACATTCCCTGTTTCACTGACTGTCTTTGCTTTTCAAGCTGTTAAATTGCATGTACATTATTTATTCATTTTTAATAGTTTATTTTGAAATCAAAATAACTGAAGGTGCTTTTCTCTCCAGCTAATTGATGCAAAAATTATAGATTTACTTCTAAGATGTCATCTTAGTATTTGGTAATGTCTTTATTTAACTATTTTAGCATTTTGGATGTGATGCCTGTGCACAAAATGAAAATACTTTTAAGTATGTCTACACCAGCATGCAGCACATAAATGCCTGCTCCTCCTGCAATGTATACCAGAATTCAGATAACATAAGTTATGAGGTGGACCTTAGTGGCTGATTATCAGTAAGTTAGCAGGCTTCCTTATAGTGAATTTGTGGAGCTGTATGAGGAGGGGAGTTCTTGTGCTGACATGATCATGCACCCTTGCCTTTTGGGTTAGGACATCAGTGAGCACATGGTGACAATTAAAATCTGGACGAGCGAAGCAGCGTTTGAAGTTGTGGGGATGTGAGTACTGTAGTTGTGAACCCAGAGTTCAACATGTGGATGGGTGGTAAGAGGCATTGGGGGTGGGGGCTGGAGTGTTTATGGCGGGAGGGATGAAAGTTTCAGCACATCTCTGACTCTGTAGGTTCTGTAGCACTTCCTTAAATAAATGTAATTTCCAGCACATGGTTTTGTATTTTTAGCCTGGAGAGGATATGGCACTCGCAGGAAGTACAAGGAAATAAGGAACAGAAGAACTGATGCCGCTATACATATTCAAGCAGGTAATTAAAACATTATTTCAATTGCCAACACCTATTTTGCTGTGGGTGATTTCATGTGTATTTAATTTTCTAGCTAAGAGTCTAGCTAAGAGGACATACAGTCCAAACAAAAGCTATCAAAAACATTGTTTGATTGCTTGTTCTTCATTATCAAATTACATCAGTGATAGGTATCAGGCACTTTGGGCTTTTTATAAGTACTTCTCTGGAAGCAAAACATACTGATTAAAAGCTGTTAATTCTTCAAGATTCTTCTGAACACAGTCAGGATGATTCAACTATATGTAGAGCTGATAATGTGGATGGGAGGCACTGGACATGGATTTCTCTGTCTTTGTAAGCCCTGATCTTGGCAGGCTGACAGGTTTTTGTTTAGACTACTTGCTGGGTTTGCCAGCTTTGGCCAGTCTTTTGACTCTCTGCCAGACTCCTATGCAGCCATATCAATATGAATTTGAATAAACTTTAAAGAGATTATTGGAGGAACAGGCCCATAGGGCTATGTAGGTCTCTAGTAGAGAGCAGGGTACCATATGGCACAGAAATCTAAGAACCAGTGCTGTGAACTCAATGGTGTTTTCAGATGCTGCCAATATGAAGCATCCTCCATATGAGGCAATGTAACATACCTTCCCTGTCCAATGCCATGTTGAAAGACTAGCTGATCAAAAATTAGTTGTAGCAAATATTTACAGATAAACACAAGGTGCTACCATTGTTCTGCCAGCTTCCTGTGCTCTAATTCTTTCATCTCTCTATTTGTATCACATAGTCTAAGGTCAATATGAAAAAATTGTGTTCTAAATATGCTTTTACTTTGTTCTGAAGCCATTTCCAGTAAATTAATTTTCCTTTTGTCCAAGTTTGCTTCTCTGAAATATAGCATCACTGTGATGTTCAGCAGAAAGCAGAATGCCAGCCTAGTTACAGAAAGGAACTGAGTATCATTAGGATAAAATAATAATTTGTGGCTTTGCATGCATACTGTTATGTAGAATCATGGACTACAGGGTCCAAGGGTTCTAGAGTCAAATGCAGCATGTTCTGTTCAGTGGAGAACTGTTACGGAGGATTTTTTTTCTCCCATTAAGACCATCACTGAAGGACCACATTAGCACTCTCTCCCCTTCTTCCTCTCCTTTGTGTTCTCATTTTCTATTGTTTTCATCATAGCACAGAGAGCAGATCTTGAAGTACCTCCTGAAACTATTTCCTGGATTATTTGCTACATTTACACTTGGCCATACTTACATTGTAATTTCCTGACTTGCAACAGCCTTTTGCCATTAAAAGGAAAGTGAAACGGTTGACCAATTACTGTCCCACGGTTACGAGTTCCTTAAGAAGAGAGTTATCTTGGGTGCAGTTGGAAGCTGGTGTGTAGCATTATCACTTGGAGACTGTAGCAGTCATTCTGTCTAAGAATTTTATCCAGACAGATTGTTTTAGGCATGTAGGAGGTGTATAGTCATTACTAGCTCTTCAGAGAAAGCAACTGATCCTTTCTGCTGCTTACAAACATGGGAGAGCTTCAGAGCTGTGTTCCTTCCTGCCGTCTCTCAGACACTGCGGTAAACATGGCAGAGCAGAGACAGTGGGAATGTACATGTACACTTGAATTTGGACACTTCTGTTGAGCCCCCTGGACCTAACGCTGGAGGGATGCTTGTTGCGCTCTTCCCACCAAAACAGTGTCTTCCTGTGTAACCTGCCACTTGATAGTTTCAATGATCAGTCTGGGTGAATAAGCGTTAGGACTACAGTGACACAATGCACCTTTGTATTAATTAGTCTGTCTGCTCCTCCTATCTTTGTTGTTGCATTCAAAGGGGTATAATAATAATAATAATCCTCAACACATCTGCCTTTAGAAATCTATATGTAGGAGCTCTTATTTGAAAAGTCTTCTTTTGCACATTTTCTCTTCTCTGCATGCTAATTATTCTGTGTTTCAAATCGGAGCTCATGCTTGCTGATGGTGGCTATTTTCTAGGTTTTAAAGTACACTGACAGTCTTTGTGTTGTTACATTACACTGCCCAAGAGCCTAGTGCCGTGGAGACAAAAGCAACTCCAAATCTGTCCCTTCCTTGAAGGTCTTATAATGTATGTAGTTCAAGCCAGCTTTTCAGTAAAATGGAGTATTATCACCTTTGTGGTGTTTTGTTTTGTTTTAAATGAGCCCTTTCAGGCAGTAAGATAGATTGTTTGCATTTGTCATCCACACATTAGCAAAGCCATATAATTAAAATATATGTACTTCCCTCTCTGTTTCCTCCCCACCCCCCCACTCAGGCAGGCCTTGAAATTTAGGAAGCATTTGGCTTACATGTTTCTACAGAACAGCGCATATTGAAATTTGTTTTCCTTTCATCTCTTTCCCAATAAAAGCAGTCACTTGGCTTATCCCTTTAGCTTCCTCAGAACTTCCTTTTAGAATTCCCGATCTATTACAGCACATTCACATACCAGAAACAAGATGCCTTTTCATGCTGTCAACCTTTTTCATCTGAAATGTAAATTAATTCTTGCTGGTACGCTTTGACAGAGATCAAAGTAGGGGTATTAACCTTATTGGGCCTTCGCTTCATCAGAATCAGTTCCAAAGACTGCAAGGGTAGTGTTAGAAGGCCAGTCTTCACTGTTATCTATGGCCCTCCTCCAGGCAGTCCTCTGTCTACAAGTCAGCATTTCAAAGGCGCTGATTTCTTTTGTAAATGACCTTATCATTACTTTAAACTGTGTGAAAAATTATTTGCCTGAATAATTCTTGCAGGAATTATCCTGCTCATTTTAATTGTGGGGCGGACTTCATTCAGATTCCAGGATATTGTTTAAGTGGTTTTGACAGCAAGTGATCATAGCCTGATGTAAAGGAGGAACACCGCTCCTGATTGGAAACCTCTTGACTTGTTCAGATTGTTCATTTCTTGCAAGTCAGTCTTTGAGGTAGGCTGCATTTGCATTTTAAAAATAAACATGCCTTTCAAATACATGAGCTGGTGGTCTGGAGATCTCTGTGGGCCCAGAAGTTCACTATCCACTGAAGAAATGTTGGAAGAAAAAACAAATGTAGGAAAAAAGCAACCCTCACAATATATGTGAGGATAAAATTCCTGAGTGTATTACCTTACGTGAAAAAAAAGTCATTATTTCAGATGGTGGAAAACACCCTTGCTAGGAAACAAAATATTTGTAAATTTAAATTAGGTGGGGAAGGAAAAGCTACCCTACTTCAGCATATTTGCATCACAGCTTCTCAGAATACACAAATGTTATTAGACTCGTGGCTAATATGCTGCACAAGGTACACAAGGTCTTTCCTGCTTGGTCCAGTCACACTTTCCCAAACTGTGAATGCTAATTTTTAACTTGGAGACAAATTGTAAGGAATGATTTTGTGTAAAGTGTTTGAGCTAACAATAGTTTGCGCTTTTGTAATTGGCATTTGCATTGTTTTGATTTACATCTACGTAAAAGGAAAACTATTTTGTTAAAATAAAGGATCTTTTTAAATTATGTTGCCAGATTCACAGCTGGTTTAAATCAGTGTGTATCCACTGAATCATCTGACTGAAATGTTGCTGCACTGATTTACCTCACATGCAATTCTCATTTAATATTTCTTTATATTAGAATAATGCATTAATTAGAATTCAAAACAACAGATAATGCAATTATAAAAGTTTTCTAGTTGTGATAGCATGTATTTCCATGCTTTGTGACTGCTGTCCTGAAAGACTTAAGGGAGGATTTTAATCTGGTTTCTTAATTTGTGAACCAACATTGCCAAAATGCCAAATGAGTGGTGCATGCGATTCACTTAGATCTGAGGTGACATCACTGAATTCATTTTAATTAGGCCCACTTTAGCCATCTGGAATATAATTTGCAGCTCTGGTCAGGACTGAGTTTAACTATGCTTCCAGAGGTGAAAGGCAAATGACTAATCCACTGAGCCACCATCTCCTCCTCCAACACGTGCTCACACACTCACCATATGTCACACTGTATTGGAAAATTCTTTACCAAGAACTCAAGATTTGGGCTCTTTTATTTTTAAATAAAAAAATGATGGGTGCTCAGAAGGAAACCAGATGAAGCATCCCTTTGTAGATCGCTTTCTTTCTGTAACTTCTGCCCATGCCGTATTGCTCACTATTTACCTGTCTCTAACATGTGCTTCTGGCAAAATCTGCTCCATTACAATAAAAAAACAAAGAGCCTGAGAACAGCTGTAATTCACTATTTTACATTTGCAATAAATGTAAGCTTTTAATAAAAGTGTTACCTATGGAATTTTCAACAGCAAAGTTTTAATGTTGGCTTCGGTAGAAGACAAGGAAGTATTTCTTGAAAACCCTATATTTATCCATCTATTTATATCACTATGTACATGTGTGTACATGCATTTGGCTAATACTGTTGTATAGATCTAAGAATTACATGAGTAAAATGCTCCCAGAACTTCTAAGCACTTCATAAATATATCTAAAACGATATTTTTTTACAATTTTCCTGAAAATAACAACCATTAAGTAGCAGATACAGTTTTACTTTTTTTCTTCCTTTCAACTGCGTTGGCAGTGTAAGAACCATTGAAGAGATATAGATGTTTCCCTTAACAGCAGCTGAACTGACTTGTTGTATGCCCTTCATTTCACATTCAGCATAAACCAGATTGGTTTGTACAGACTCTACAGGTTTGGTTAGCTTCACTCTTCCATCTTCTTGGCCTTCTGTGCTATCATAGGGCATCTAGTAATTCTTCACTTTTGCTATCTATCTACAGTAATTATTAAAAGCCTGCTGCTCGTGTGCAGGGAACATGTTAGGAAAAGTGAGAAGGCCTTAGGATTTCGAAGTGTGAGGTCCTGTATTCTGTCCCCTTTTCTGAGCTAAGCTCTGTCAATGTGGATACATTTGCATTTCCTTTTAATTTTCTTTCCTGGATTTGAGGAGATGAAAAGGAGACCATTCTTAATGGATTCAGGAATGCTTCCTTGCTAAAATCAGGAAAGAACAACATTGTACATTGTCCATCAATATGTTGAAAAACCTATTCCTTGCCCTTGCTGATATTGACAAAGAGTTTCATAGTCATCTTCACTTTTTTTACTTTGACAAAATCTCAAGCTCAGAGACTGTAATGCATGGTAATTAAAACCTTAGGCCCAAGTGATGATCTGAATCAGTGACACCAGTCCTGATGGCAGCCTTGGTCACTTCCTAATAGTCACTGCTTTTTACTGGTAGTTACTGCTTGTACATGAGAACTTGTCACTTGCTTTCTCATAATGCTTCTGCCACATAAGAGCTGTTTTTTTCTGTGATTAAACAGGCATCGCCCAATATCCATCCAGAGCAAGAGGTGAAAGAGGGGAGGTATTCATGGGGCCCAGCAAAGGATGTGACTCTCCATCCCTTTTCCTGTTCATTAGAATTAATTTGACACGGAGTGAAGAATCAAATTCATGGGCTCCAGATCTTGTCAGATGTTGGTAGTCAAGCTGATAAATGCTCTTTTAACCAGGCAAATTAAGAAAGTTCATAGCAAATCAACTTCTGGTTACAAACTACTGTGATATCTTCTCTTTAGCAAGCATGAGCTTTCATTTATGAGTTGTGCTGTTTTATGCTATTTTAGGTGATACTACAGATTTAAAATGTGTCTGTGTAGGAAATACCTGCTTAACATGATTTTTTATGACTGAGAATGAATCCTTCTGCTGTTTAAAATGCTACTTAATCTCCTTTCTTTATACTTCTTGTTATTGTTTAGCTTTGATCTTTATACATTGTGCTTCACAATTTGCTCTGTAACGGTATATTTCCTATGGGAATCAGAAGGAAAATGCCTGGACTTTTCCTGTCTAGAATTGGCCAACATTATGTGTAATGTATATGCCTTGGTGCTTAGACCTTAAAATAAACATTTTTAACTGCAAGACACCAAATATCAGTCTCCCAGGGGTAAATGTATTCTTGGTTTGCTAGGTTCTGGAGCTGACAGAAAAGTCACTTTGAGAATTGATCAGTACAATAAGTAAAAATTAATGTCCTAAATTGTGGCACATAAAATATTTAACCCCGAGATACTAATAGAATTGCTGAAATAAAGTTCCCTTAAGTTGCTTTTCAGATCTGTCATCTTTGGATGGGTAAAGATCAGGGTTAAAGATACAGTTGCTGAAAAGTTTGGAATATAGACTGGATAAGGTGAAAATGAGGTGACAGCTGGTAATCATTCTTCTTCAATGATGCAGTGACTGTTCATGGAGCAATAGCAACATGAATCTGCTAATTTCACACTCTTTGAGCCAAGTGCTTAGTGTCAAAACCAGCACCAGCCAGTAATGCAAATTGCTGTGATGGAGCAGCTTTCCAGCCTCTCAGACTCCCCCAGTAGAATTCTCTGCATATGCATTTCTTTTGAAACATTATAGAGCCAGTTAATAAATGTTGAAAAGTTGCAGTCCTACTAATGCTCAGTGAAGCTTTTGAGAGAGAGACAAGTTTGTTTACCCTGCTACTTCAGTTATCCCATGAGTCAAAGAGAAAGTAGGAAAAATACAGACATTTACCTGTCGGGTTCAAGGTGTTCCAGAAGAACTTTAGAAACCAACTTGTGGAAAGGTTAAGTTAAAGAGTTGATTTTGAAAATATGTGTGAAAACAAAAGTCAGGGTAAAAGCTATGTTTATTAAATCACATATACCAGGTGAATGAGGGAAAGACCAAAATGGTTTTTCTGACATTAATAAAAGTCTCTGGGAAAAAGGATTTTAAAAATTAAAATCATGGTAGGCAGCAGGGTTGATTTTATAGAGACACACACATGCAAAGAACTACTAAAAGTTGAGAAATTGCTAAGGATAAAACTAAAGTTTATCTTATTAATTCATTTGTTTCAGTGCTTCTTTATAGTAGTCCACCAACTGACTGACACTCAGCATGTTTCAGCTGCAGAGAGGTGGCTGCTGGCCAGCTGTCTCTGCTGCCAGTGTCGGAGTAGGCTCCTTGTCTGGTCAGTAGGGGATAGTTAAGGATTGGAAGCCTGGTCACATGGGGCAAGTGAATGCTTGCTTCATCTCTGCCAGACTGGCAGACTTTTCCAATCTGATTATTAAGGGCAGAAAGTTCCTCAGCTTCATGATATCTGAGCTCTGTGTTGGGTACAACACTTCAGTGGGCCCAGCTTCTGTCATGCCTTCTGTAAAGTGAATGGTTATTTATTTTAGTAACCTCTCATTAAAGGTAATTTTTGCTGCTTCTTACCCTGGAAAACTCAGTAGCACTGAAGAGCTTACATTGTTATGATGCATTGCATACCACAGCTTGAAATGTTCAGGTGGTTTTCATTTCCTTCTATTGCACAAATAAGTGCAACACCACATATTTTTGTGGAGGTAGATGGCTGAAAAGACCAGTAACACTGTACAAGATTTAAAAGAGAAAAGAAGGAATTAGTTACAGCCCTTTCCAAAGGGCAAGAGC
>NW_008590834.1:36550-39521 GCF_000691845.1 Merops nubicus
TGATGTAGCTCTATTTTGTTTCCTCTACCATCTTTTCATTATGCAACCCCCATTTGTGAATGGGAAACAAAATTTATAGGAGTAGCTAGATAGAAAAAAAGGGAAAACAATCCCTTATTTCAGAATTTGGCAATAACTGAGGGAATGCACCTTCTGCAGGGTCATTATTCTCTGTTCTGTCGGTAATGCCTACTTCTAGTAATTTATTGAAATTAGAGGTATGAGAGACAAAAAAAGCTTGTTAATCTTCTGATCAAATTTTCTTTTCTCAATTTATTCTGTATTTTATTTTCATTCTGCCTTCTGATTTGCCTCTGTAATCTACAATGTTATCTTGACTCTGGTCCTACATGAGGTTGCCCTAAACCCCATTTCTGTTCTTATCCAACATCCCACTGTAATATTTAACCCTGGACTCCAGAACCCCAACGAGAGGCTTATTCTCCTCCTCCTTTGGGTAGTTTGTCCCCAGACTGACTCTGCTTCTGCATGTGTATGGTGTGCTTAAAAGCTTTTCCTGGAGAGGAAATTTTTTTTCTCAAAATCATAATATTGCCTGATCTTAGCTCAAATTTTCTTTTACATATTGCTTCACTGTTTAAGTTGCAGTCATGCTAGACTAATAAACAGCTCCTTTCCCTCACAACCCTCAGCCTTCTTATTCCGCAACTGCTTGTTGTACACTTCAGCTATGGCATTGACACCATGCTTGCTTTGTTATTCAGCCCTTTTCCCCCTTTCAAGGTATTTCCACTTAAAATAATGCTTGAAATAAACCCTACCAAAAAAAAAAGAATCAAATTTGTGGTTTAAGTGTGCATTGCAACACTTTTTAGTCTTCTGTCGTAAGCACGGTATGTACTGTGCTATCTGTGGTTTGTGTGATCTGAGTTTTGTTATCAACTGCTCACAGGTGTCAAGCATTCAAGCAAATTAATGTCAGATAAAACTACAGAAGTAATTAAGTTGTTTAGATACCAAACTCCAGAGACAGTCTATGGAAATAAAGGATGTTGAACTCTTCAAAATGTTATTTATTGCAGTTTCCTTTACCATTTCAATTCACTGCATGCTTTCTACTTCATTTAGTATGTCTCGTGGTTGTTCCATTCTGCTCTTTTTTTTCTGAATTGTATAAGTTCCAGTCTCTGTAGATTTTTTCCTGATTATTTTTATGATAGATATTTTAAATGTTTTATTCTTGTTACTGTTAACTAAAAAATAGCAGAATACATTATTAATTTTTTCTAGTTTTAATTTAATATGTGTCCCTGGCTTCTCACCTCCCTACCCCATGATAAAAGCAAGTAAAATTTATGATTCTGTAAAATTTTGACTAGCTTAAGTTATGGGAGTTGTGATTAAAGAAGATTTTTTGGGAGGGATTTTCTACTGTGTATTTTAATACATTCTAAGCTGGATTCCTATTTAAATTAGGCACATTCTTATTTTGCGGCCTATTTTCTTTGCCTGCGCTGTGCCAGGTGGTCACTGTAACAGTGAGAGTGTAAGGTCCTTGTGTAATTTCTAGCGGTTGTTTACATTGGAGCCACCCCTGTGAGGTGCTACATGTTCTTTCTGTCCACTGGTTCAGTAGAAGTTGAAGGCATTCAGCTCTGTACTGCAGAGCCAGGTGCCAATCTGTGTTTCAGGTTCTGCAGAAAGTTTCTCTAATTCATGACTATGTTTTTTAGCTTTCAGGGGATATATTGTTCGTAAAAACTATACAAGGTTGAAAACCAGCACTGACTGCATAGCGGATCCTCAGCTTATGAGCAGCTGCTCTACTTCTGATTTTAGCTGTGAAGAGCACTGGTGAGTTGAATCCTTTGCTGTCTATTATCTAACAGAAGTGATTTCCCACACAATGAGACCTGAAAGAAGCAGGTATGTCATCAGGATTCAGCCAGCTCCTAGGGAATCTGCCATTTTATGAGGATGAGCAACTGTAGGTTAGCCAGTCCTCTCACCAACTCAGTTGTCAAAATGTGTTCCCAGTTAGTGGCATTCTCAGAAGTAGAAAGTAATTCTTCTGTGTCTGTAAAGCTCCATGCAGATTTGCAGTGAGATAGGGAAGAGCTGTACAAATCAGATGGACAAGTCACTGACAGAAAGCCTATGAATATTGTAAACCATAATAGTAGTGGGTTCGTCTCTATACAGGAAGAGTATTTGAACCTTCCTTACCAATGGAGTCACTCCAGACAAAAGTCCCCCAGACAGTTCCTTGGGTATGAAAAGCAAGAGGGACCTGTTACATCTTTTGCTGTTGTCAAAGTCCACCTCTCCAGCAGTGTTACAAGAGAGGAGGCTGCATTTGCCTTTGATTAGCAAGTTTTTGTGACGAAGAGTTACGAGATCTCTCCTGATGTGGCATGGGCTACAGTGCTTCTTGCAGTTCTTTTTTCAGTTAATCTGCTTCCTATATTACATATAAATACAGGTTGTTAGACCTCTTAAGAGTTCTCTGAGGGAATTAATGTCTTGCTGTTATTCCATTAAGAATGTTTATCTTTTTTTTTATAACTGTGAGCTTCTCCAAAACAGGATTTCTTTCTCCGTATATGTTCATAACATTGAGTTATGTTAACTTCCATGCAAACTTTGGTTGATTTAAATTTAATAACGTCTGCTACATGCTCTGGTGCATTAATATAGGATTTTGTTCAGGTGTAACCACCTGCATTCTTGTACATCTCCCTTGCAGTATTCTGATTTCAGCAAGAAAAAGGTTCAGATCATTGAACAAGGACTGAATAAATAAATGGTTTTGGTAATGATTTTCAGGGAAAAGAATGAGCTCACTGCGTTTTACCATCATAGCTCTGTCTTTGGGTTGCCTCACTGCTCACTGAGGCAATGAATTTCCTAATTTATGATTCCTTTTATGTGCACATGTGCTTGCAGCTCCTTCTGTCTCTTAAGTACTTAAAAGGTGTGTATCAAGGGTGCTAGAAGGTAAAGGGGCTCA
>NW_008590835.1:0-521 GCF_000691845.1 Merops nubicus
AAATCTGAGCAGAAGACAACTGCCTGGTTGTGTACTCATTAAAATAAATCATGATTTCATCCCATAAAGCAAATTATATGAATATAAACATCATACTTATGAAATACAAGCCAGGCATATCATGGCTGAAATAAAATTAAGGAATTTTGCCTTTTTACTAATAAGAATATACAGTTGTGAAATTTCTCCATAATTACAAAGTGCTTTCTAAGAAAACATTCTTTTCTAATTCTATAACAATGGGATATGCCCCATTTCACATGTTCACATAATATAGAGGAATAAATAATGCAGAACCAAGCCAGTAATTGACTGAACAAAAAAGAAAAGGCAAAGAAAAATCATAAAGATTCCAGCATGATACCAAATGAAAGTGTTTGGGGTCAGGGCTCTCCCAGTATGGGAGCTTAAATCATTGATCTATTTTACTGTGTGGGGCACTTTGGTTTTTCGTCTGGTTGGACTTAATGGAGTCGAACTGTGTGATCAAGTGTTAAGATAAGAAGATCAATTCATAAACA
>NW_008590836.1:0-212 GCF_000691845.1 Merops nubicus
TCGGCGCCGGGGGCTCACGGCGACTGCGGGACGCAGATAGGATTCGGGGATTAGAGCAGCTTAGGGAACAGGGCTTTTCCAAGCGGCAGATGGTGCTGGATGGATCCCAGGGCGAGGTTAGCAGGGTGGGAAGCAGGTCCCCGAGCAGCCCTGGGCAGGGCAGGGGAAAATCAGGCAGGAGCGGGGAGGAGGAGGAGGAGGAGGAGGGGGTT
>NW_008590836.1:254-1439 GCF_000691845.1 Merops nubicus
AGGAGGAGGAGGAGGGGTTTTGCCCAGCCTGTTTCCGGACAGGAGCACGGGGGAGGGCCGGAGGGCCGGATCCTTCCCCCAGCTCCCAAGCGTGCCAGGTGACAGCGAGGACATCCCATGCTGACATCCCATGCTGACACCCAGGGTCCTGGGGATGGGATGTGGCTCTGTCACCCATTTGGGCTGCACATGTCCCCTGTCCCCACGAGTGCCCGTGTCCCCGTGAGCCTGCACATCACCCTGTGAGCACCTCCAAGGCCCCGGGACCAGAATTTTTCCCCAAGTCCTCCTGGGAGCCCCTGGCCACGGGGATGGGGCTTGTGGGCAGCAGGGTGCTGCCGTGGGGCTGGAACAGGGAGATCCCTCCTGCCCCACAGCACTGGTGGCTCCCCAGGCTCTGCTGTTACCATGGAGATGAGCAAATTCACCCCAAATGCTACTGGGGGAATTCCCAGTGACGAGGGTGGAAACCAGCAGCGTAAGATGGTTGAGAAGAGGAGGCTCAGGGGAGACCTTCTGGCTCTCTACAGCTCCCTGAGAGGAGGTTGGAGTGAGGTGGGGGTTGGAGACCAGCTCTAGGACAAGAGGCAACGGGCTGAGGTTGCACCAGGGGAGGTTTCATTGGATATTAGGAAGAATTTCTCTCCTGGCAGAGAGGTGAGGCCTTGGCCCAGGCTGCCCAGGGAGCTGCTAGAGTCACCATCCCTGGAGGGGTTCAAACTGGAGGGGTTCAAAAAACAGTGTGGACTTAGCACATGGGGACACAGTTCAGTGGTCACGGGAGTGTTGGGTGATGGTTGGACTCGATGATCTTAGAGGTCTTTTCCAACCTTAACCCTGGGATCCTCTGATAAAAGGTGACGAAGTGGGGATCAGAGAGAAACCCCACGGCCAGGGAGGCAGCACTGCTGGCCCCAGGGGCTGCTTCAGAGCCAAGAGCAGCCCAAGGAACCACAGTAATGAAGCAGACACCAAGGGACCTGTTCCCAGGCAGAGGGTGCAACAGGGGGATCCGAAACCAGTCCCAAGGGAAGCGGGAGGAGGCTGGATGGCCGTGGAGAGGAGTGTGACCTGCCCCACCTGGGAGGGCTCCTGAGGGGGTCTGGGTGGCTGCACCCAGGGAAGCCCAAGACAACTTTCCAGAGAAGAGTGGGACGAGGGTGGGAACCCCCTCAGGGTGGGGAG
>NW_008590837.1:0-4701 GCF_000691845.1 Merops nubicus
CGAAATGGGGTGGGAACAGCACCCTGGTGAAGCTGGCTCAGCGCAGAGCTGCTGGGCAGGATTTGTCCCTCCCTGCTCCATCCCTCTGCACCTCTCTCCCTGCCATCCCCAGGCCTGGAGTGCCACCGTGCCCGGGCTGGGGAAAAAAAATGCCGAGGGGGAGCGGCTCCCACGGCGAGGCCGAAGGTTTGCCGACCTCAGGCTTTTCTCACAGCTTCCCCGTCACATCCTCCCCGGCTCCCACGTCTGCCGTTCACAGGCACTGCTCTCTTGGCTCTCGGCCCCGGGGCCTGCGCCTGGGTGGAAACAGCATCCAGATGGAGCTATTTTTTCACATTTTTGGGGGGGAGGGGAAGAAGGTTTGGGAAAAAGCCGCGGGCTCGGGAAGGCGGAAGGAGGGAGCGGGTTTGCAGGGGGACTGGTTAGCACGAACCCGGTTCTGTGGGGTGCTCTTGGGGACAGAGGGCTCAGCAGGGAAACTGAGGCACGGAGCATCCCTCCCAGGGCAGTGTCCTGGCTGATGGTGAAGCCTTTAGGTCCTGCCCCATCCCCACGTGGGTGCATTCGGGGGGGTGGCGTGGTCCATGTCACACCTTTGTCAGCGGGGAGCAGCTGCCTGCACAGGGAGTTTGGTGCCACGGGCAGAGCCCAAACCCAGCATTCCCTCATCCAAAGGCTGGAGGGGGAGGAAAAACCTCTCCACCCCCTCGACCTTAAACCACATCCACAGAAAACTTTTGAAACCCCACCATTGTGTTAGAGGATAAACATTTATTGAATATTTCCTGTTTGGCACAAATACTCTCTGACTCCTCTATGGTCTTTTTCTTCTCGTGTCTTTAAACAAGAATCACTTGAGCTGAATGTAAAGGAAAAGTATCCCCCGAGCACAGAGCCCCTGGGAGCAGGGAGTGGAGGAGAGCCCACGTGTGTGCCATGCCTGCTTGCTGTTAGCTATTAATTTCTGTCTCCCGAGGTCTGACATGAGCAATGCATTATGCAAAGGTTGTGGGAATATTTCAGACGCTGCATCCCGGGAGAACTACAATTTCAGTTTTACAGGGTTCAGGGTATTTTTTTTCCCCCCCCTTTTCTTTCCAATGTGTTGTTTTACTGAGATGTAACAGCACTTACAACCCAGCAGCAGGAGGGGCTAGCTGGGTCTGGCTGGGATGGTCAAGGGTTCATTGTCCCTGGGCACCCGTGGCTCAGCCTGACCCCCTGCATCCCCAAAGCCCTTCAAGGTGGGCACCCATCGATGGGGGAGCAGTGCTTGGACCCCGCTTGCACATTCGGGTGTAAGGGTGGGATGAAGCTGAACAGGGCTTGGTCCAGAGTCGGGCTCATTCTGGCCCAGGCACAATCAAAAGGGATTTATTTTTAGGCTCTGGGCTATCGCTGCTTTGGGGAACTGAATGGAAAATGTATATTTAGCCTCTTTGGTGATTTGCTTAGAAAAATAAGCTCCTGTCACCGCTGCGAGTGGTGATTTGTGCCAGCTCTGCCCTTGCCAGCTCTGTTGGGCCCCTGGGCAGCTGAGCAAAGCTGCTCTGATGGCCCCAGCTCGCCTGGCCAGGAGCTGCCTTCTGGGCTTGCTTCCTTTTTCTTTCTCAGAAGGGTCTTGCCATCCTGCAGACTTTGCCCTTGCTGTACAAATTCAGGTGTCAGAGGGTGATGCCAGGCACCCCCAAGCCTCCCACACCCACTGAGGCCCTGGGGCATCCAGCCCTGGCCCCGTGCCCAGGGGCCAGCCCAGAGGGGTCACACAGGTCCTGCTGCTGGGGCCTGGGGGATGCAGAGCCCGTGGGAAGTGCTGGGGCCCCTCTGCTGTGGAAGACGCACACGAAGGCACGGGAGGGAGCTGGTGTTTCCTCCCCAAAACACAGGTGAGAGCCAGAAGGGCAGAGTGTTGTGGAGCTGTTCACACTATAAATACACCAGATCCACAGGAACCCAGGGCCTGCAGCTATTTTTGCCTGCAGGAAGCTGGGATGAGAAGGGAGCATCCCTCCCTCCCTCCCCAGCACGTCGCTGGCAGCGGGACGTGCCCAGGGCCAGGGCTGCCAGGCTGGGCACGTCCTGCCCCACGCTGGCTCCAGGGGCTTCACAAAGTCAAGAAGGGGCACAAGGCTGGTGCTGCCCCGTCACCTTCACCCACAGGGCAAAGAGCAGTTGCTGGAGAGCTGCTGTCCCTCAGGTGGGACTCAGAAAGAGGGTGTGTGTCCCTCTGCCAGGCTGCTGCAAGCAGCTGGTCTCAGGGTGATGTCCAAAAGAGGGCAACAAAGCTGGGGAAGGGTCTAGAGCACAAGTGTGGTGAGGAGCAGCTGAAGGACCTGGGTGTGTTGAGCCTGGAGCAAAGGAGGCTCAGGAGAGACCTTCTGGCTCCCCTGAAAGGAGGCTGGAGCCAGATGGAGTTTGGTCACTTCTTCCCAGGAACAAGTGACAGGACAAGAGGAGAGAGCCTCAAGTTGCCCAAGTTGCACCAGGGGAGGTTTAGGTTGGGTATTGGGAAAAATTTCTTCCCTGCAAGGCTTGTTAAGCCCTGTCCCAGGCTGCCCAGGGCAGTGGTGGAGTCCCCATCCCTGGAGGGGTTTTAGAGCCCTGGAGATGTGGTGCTGGGGGACATGGGTTAGTGGTGACCTGACAGTGCAGGGGAACAGTTGGATTTCTTGATCTGAAAGGTCCTTTCCAATCTAAAAGATTCTAGGAGTCTATAAAAGGGAGAGGAGCCAGTGTCTGGATAACCCCAGAGCCTCGAGGCTCTGCAGCAGCTCGTGCTCCCCAGTGCCAGCTGGCTGGGTGGCTGAAGGAAAAGACATGTCACCTTGCCTGGGACTGACACCAGCTCCACACCCTGCAGAGATCTTGGCCAACAGATGACCTGCTCCCCTTGCACACGGGAAACACCATCAGCTCTGTTGGAACTGGCTCAGGCCCGTGGAGCACGTGCAGCCAGGGTGGGAGGCACCAAGGGCTGCTGCTGCCACGCTCCTCACGGGCTGGAGATGGCTCAATGGCTCCTGAGTGGCTTCAGCTCCTGCTGCATGCCTTGCCCCAGTCTGGGCTCCCTGGCAGAGCACACCGGGGAGCAGGAGTGCAAACTGCCTGCAGGGGACTAAAGGCACTTGGCCCTGGGAGGGGAGAGTGAGACCAGGACCACGCGTGGGGCTGGCTCCTCCTCTGACCAGGGTCAGGCAGCTCTTCATCCACACTCATCTGCCCCCGTTTCCCCTTGCTCAGCTGTCTTTTGGCTGGCAGAAGAAGCCTAAGGCAATACTTGCATGAAACCAGGGAGGGTAGATCACCAGCAGCAGTGTCACTAATTGCACAGATGTTATCACCACCTTCAGCAGTGCCTGGCTGTCTCTGCAGCCTCTCATCTCTAGCAAATGGAACCCAGAAACTTTTCTTGGTCCAAAAAAGGCAGAGAGTCCTCTCTCTGCCAGATACTGGCGTGGTGTCTACATGCATGTGTGTGTGTTGCTCACATGTGCCCACGGGTTTGAGTGTCCATGTGTACTCATAGAGAGAGCACGTTTTGCAACAGTCAAATAGGAATAAAATATTTCAAGAATGTCTCTGAAGTAGTCTTGGGGAATTTGACAGCCAAGGTCACCAATAACTTTCTCCCGTTTGCTCAGTGCAGAGCTGGGTCTGTGCCCCACATGGGCAGGGTCCCACGGATGAGGAAGGTGGTTGGCCCCCAGCTCTCCCCAGCCCATGTGCTTCAGGATCTGTGTCCAAGAGCAGCAATAGCTTCAGGCCGTGGCTGGGACCTGGAGCTCCCACCTCACCCTGCAGGAGGAACCCTGCCTGGGGAGAGTCTCTCCCCTGAGTCCTGGTGTGACCTGCCAGGGCACGCTCCGTCTCGGGCACCCAGCAAAAGAAAAGGAGCAGGAAGAAAAAAAAGTCATCACCTCGTGATGTAGCCTCATAATTACCTGTTATTCTCATATCGAGGTAATTAACAATTAGGCAGCTGTCTGAATCACATGCAGAGGAACAATTATTTAGTTATTAATGGATTCTATTTAACAGGTCCTCTTTTCCCAGATGTTTTTTTTTCCCCTTTGTGCTCTCATGAATTATCCTAGCAATTAAACCTGCACCAGAAAGAGGGAGGAGTAGTCCTAATATTTACTGAACCTTGCAAAGCATCACATTTCTCAGCTTATGAACCTGTCACAAGTCATCGGGGGGCTCCAGGGGTGATGGGGAGCCCGTAACCCAACACCCTGCACTGTCACCTGCAGAGATCTGCCAGCTCTGCCAGGCAGCTGATTCATTTCACGGGTCCCGCTGCAGATAAAAGCCATTATTTACAGTCAGTTACATATTTCCGTTGGCAAACCTCCTCCCTTAAGTGCAGGTTTGAAAACATCCCACTCAGCAAACCCGAGCCACACAGGCTCAAGCCAAGCGGTGGCAGGACCAGCTCAGGTCTGGCCCTTTGAGTCAGCTCCCAGGGGTGCAGAAGTGGCTTTGGCTGGGGCTGAGGAGATGCTGCAGGGATGGGGACCTGCTGGGCTGCCCCGGGGACCCTGGGTGGGCACAGGATCCACCCCGGGCTGGGGCAGCAGCAATGCCAGCTGGAGGGCAGCAGGCACACGGGGGCTAATTCCTCTCCAGGGAAAATTTCTTGTTGGTTTTTCCACCTTTTGAGTTTGTCTCAGGCCATAAAGCAGGAGGGTTTGATTCCCT
>NW_008590838.1:0-1602 GCF_000691845.1 Merops nubicus
GGGGGCAGCCAGGGGAGGAGCCAGGGGGGAGCCCGCAGCCGCCCCGGCTCCGCTGTGCACGCTGCAGCCGCCGCAGGCGGGACCTGATGGAGGGGATCGTGTTCACAGGCTCCCAGCACGGTGGGGCTGGAAGGGACTTCTGGGGAGCACCTCATCCTAACCCACAGCAGGGTGCCCAGGATGGCATCCAGGCGGGTTTGGGATCTCTCCAGAGGAGACTCCACAGCCTCTCTGGGCAGCCCTGGACAGGCTTCAGCACTCTCACAGCAGAGCTTTTTCCTCCTGTTCAGATGGAACCTCCTGAGTTCCAGTTTGTGCCCTTTGCCCCTGGTCCTGTCACTGGGCACCACTGACCAGAGCCTGGCCAGTGCTGATACAATGGAGTGGGCAAATCCTGCTCCATGTGGAGCAGCAGCCCTGCTCTGGGGTGCCTGGGTGTCACTGCTGTGCCCACACTCCCTGGGACACACAGGGAGGGCCAGGAGGTGAGTTAATAGAAGAAGGTGCTGTGCTGCCCCTGTCATTTTTATTGGCTATTGGCAAAAGAGAGTGACTGATTGATAGCAGAGCCTGGAGAGCAGCAACGAGGTGAGCAGAGGTGCAGGAGACAGGGAGGAGGAGAGAGAGAAGGAATTCCTGCAGGGAGAGGAGACAAAGGTGACATCTCTACAGTTGTCTGCCACAGACAGGTGCTATAGAACACCTCAGTGTGCTGTGTCCACGGCAGGGCAGAGCAGAAGCGGTGGGATAAGTTGTAGCAAAGTGGGTTTAAGTTAAATAATAAGAAGAAACTCCTGTGAAGGATGTTGCTGCAGAGGTACAGCACGGCAGCAGAGCTGGTGCCACACTGCAGCTGCAGATGTGCACAAATCCTGCAGTTTTTGACTTAAAATCCCTTAGGACTGTAAACGTGTCCCGTGGGGAAGCGAGTGGCCGTGGGGCAGGAGGAGTGCAGCCTCAGATGGCAAACTGCTCCTCAGCACCAGGTCCCTCTTCCTGCTCATCCCTGTGAAGTGCCTTATATAGTGCACTGGGAGGGATGCTGAAATAAATGCTGTTTGTCACAATTCCAGAACACATCTCCCTCTGTGGCCTTTGAAGCACTTTCTCCCACCGAGGCCTTGCCCCTCCACATGCACAGAGCAGTGCTGGCCCTGGCCAGGGCTCCCCCACCTCCCCCTGCTCCCACGGCTTTGGAGGAGGCAGGACATGGCTGGGATGGGGCTACATGGGGATGACAGAAGCAGCCACCCAGACTGGAGCCAGCTCTGTGGCGACTGTCACCCTCTGGATTCAGGGACAACATTTCATACCTCAGCCCTTTGCAGCTGGGCCCTGGTGGCAGCTCCCTCCAGCCCCGGGCTGAAGGTGCCCCTGGGCATTCCCGGGAGAGGTGGGGCAGAGGGAGCCGAGTGCTGCATCCACCCTGCTCACACCGGGAGGACACCGGGAGGACACCGGGAGGACACCGGGCAGCCTGGAGCGTGGCAGTGCCCGTGGGCAGGGCTGGGGCCCCTGCTGTGCCCAGCAGTGCCCTGCCCTGCCCCCCTGCCCGCTGCAGCACAGGAGAATGGGGCTTGGCAGTCACCGCTCTGTCACAGG
>NW_008590839.1:0-1665 GCF_000691845.1 Merops nubicus
TCTCCCGGAGGTCTGGGTGGTCTCCTGAAGGTCTGGGTCTGATATATCTGCGAGGTCTCCTTGAGGTCTCGTCTTCTGTTGGAAGTCTGGGTGGTCTTCCAGAGGTCTGGGGGGTCTTCCAGAGGTCTGGGGGGTCTTCTGGTCAACCAGGTGGTCTTGTGGAGATCTGTGTGGTCTCCTGGAGGTCTCATCTTCTCCTGGAGGTCTTGGTGGTATCCCGGAGGTCTGGGTGGGCTCCTAGATCTGGGAGGTCTCCTGGAGCTCGGGGGTCTCCTAGGTCGGTCTTCCAGAGGTCTGGGGGGTCTTCTGGTCAACCAGGTGGTCTTGTGGAGATCTGGGTGGTCTCCTGGAGGTCTCATCTTCTCCTGGAGGTCTGGGTGGTCTCCCGGAGGTCTGGGTGGTCTCCTGAAGGTCTGGGTCTGATATATCTGCGAGGTCTCCTTGAGGTCTCGTCTTCTGTTGGAAGTCTGGGTGGTCTTCCAGAGGTCTGGGGGGTCTTCCAGAGGTCTGGGGGGTCTTCTGGTCAACCAGGTGGTCTTGTGGAGATCTGTGTGGTCTCCTGGAGGTCTCATCTTCTCCTGGAGGTCTTGGTGGTCTCCCGGAGGTCTGGGTGGTCTCTTGGACACCTGGGTGGTCTCCCGGAGGTCTGGGTGGTCTCCTGGAGGTCTGAGCCCCCACTTGGCCCCTGGCTCCTCTCCACGGAGAAGGTTTCAGCAAAATTTGGGGCCAATCCCTCTGGTTCGTGTCCTCCCTGCCCCAGGACACCCGTTTTGGGGTAGAAACATGGATTTTGGCCAGTTTGGGGTCAGTCCCGCTGGTTTCCCTCATCTTGCCCAAAGGATGAGGGTTTTTTTGGGGTAGAACATGTAGATTTTGGCCAGTTTTGGGTCAGTTGTTCTGCTTTCCCCCATCTTGCCCAAACGACAGTTTTTTGGGGGTAGAACATCTGAATTTGGGGCAGTTTTGGGGTCAGCTGCTCTGCTGTCCATCATCTTCCCAACGGGTGGGTTTTTGGGGTGGAACCCATGGATTTTAGGGTCAATCCTTCTGTTTTCCTCCATCTTGCCCAACGGGTGGATTTTTGGGGTGGAACTCATGGATTTTAGGGTCAATCCTTCTGTTTTCCTCCATCTTGCCCAACGGGTGGATTTTTGGGGTGGAACTCATGGATTTTAGGGTCAATCCTTCTGTTTTCCTCCATCTTGCCCAACGGGTGGATTTTTGGGGTGGAACTCATGGATTTTAGGGTCAATCCTTCTGTTTTCCTCCATCTTGCCCAACGGGTGGATTTTTGGGGTGGAACTCATGGATTTTAGGGTCAATCCTTCTGTTTTCCTCCATCTTGCCCAACGGGTGGATTTTTGGGGTGGAACTCATGGATTTTAGGGTCAATCCTTCTGTTTTCCTCCATCTTGCCCAACGGGTGGATTTTTGGGGTGGAACTCATGGATTTTAGGGTCAATCCTTCTGTTTTCCTCCATCTTGCCCAACGGGTGGATTTTTGGGGTGGAACTCATGGATTTTAGGGTCAATCCTTCTGTTTTCCTCCATCTTGCCCAACGGGTGGATTTTTGGGGTGGAACTCATGGATTTTAGGGTCAATCCCTCTGTTTTCCCACATCTTGCCCAACGGGTGGGTTTTTTGGGGTGGAACCCATGGATTTT
>NW_008590840.1:0-4957 GCF_000691845.1 Merops nubicus
GTCTTCAAAAGCCAAGAATGAGGGCTTCACACACTCATTCTCTTCTATCAGTCCCCACAAATAAAGCATTATCTTGCTTTATTTTCCACCACTATATGAGCTGCATATATAGCACCTAGTCTTCCTGTCAAGGTTAAGCCTGGACCCTATTAAGTGAAAACATGCAAAGTGGAGCAACTGTTGACACAGTTTTAATTGTACATCAGGATATTCCACTATATCTACATTGTATGGGAATATTCTTGATAAGACAATGTAATAACTAATACAGTGTAAGGATAGTAAGTGTATACAGACCACAAAAATTTAATACTAATTATTGTTTTATATAATTCACTATTAGTCAGCCTTTGTCCCTTTTTTATTTGTTGTGTCAGTATAAAAAAGGGTCCCAAACAGAAGGGCCTTATTACACCAGCAGCTGATATGTATGTCAGTAGAAACACATAACTTCTGAAATAATAAATGGCTTCCTATCTGTCATACTAGTCATGGCTCCAAGACAATGTAAGTGGCACTCACCTTCATGATGTGATAAAAGAGAAAAGAAAAAAAAAAAAATCTGTATATTTCTAATTAAATAGAATATTTTTTTCAGAGAAATTGTTGGCATCTAGGATGTTATTGTTCTTGTTATATGAAAGGGTGTTAAGAATTTCTAACTGTAGTCTTTTCTAGTAGAATACTTTCATTTTTTATTAGCTTCATCATATGTGGTTTCCTACATTTGGAACACATCCTTTTCTCTATGCTTTTCACTCATGACATCTACAGCAAGGCAGACAATTAATACACAGTTCCCAGCACAGGGCCCAAGGGATAATATTTATCTCCCAACCGCTTGCCCAGAAATGCCATGATTCTTCTCTGTCATGTAGACTTTCATTCTCTTGTCACGTTCAGATCTCTGTTGTCTGTTTCAAAATTTGCAAGAAAAATTAGACTTATGCATCGAGCTGATCTATTCTAAATATTCCCCCTGCCCTCCCCAAAAAGACAACAGCAGCAATAAACCTGCTAAGAAGACAATTTTCAGTCCTGTGTTTAGAAGCTTTTTATTAAAAAAGTGCTCTGTGGATCACTTGAGAAGCAAATGTCTTCCCTCACACACACACTTATTTCCAACCTTTAGACACCGTAGTAGCAATTTAGAATGTTTTCCACTGGGAAAAACAAACAAACAACAAAAACAACAACAAAATAAAATAATAATTAAAAAAAAAACCCACAACACAGTCTGTTCCATAAAATAGAATCAACATTTTTACCCTCTGTGAAGCTACTTAGACCTCAAGATATAAAGCAGAATTGAATAGTAATATAAGAGAGTTTTCTAGAAATGATAAGGCACCCTTCAAAAAGCTGAAGTCATATCCCTACATTCAAAAGAAAATAGAAGGAGTTATAAATGTGAAAACATAAAGCGGTAATTAAAAAGTATGAACAAGTTGCAAAAGAAACAAAACTACATTTTTTTAACACACATCAGGATGAAGAAGTACAGACAGATGATGACCAGAATATGAAAGGAGTACTAAAACAAAACAACTATAAAAAAGATCGTTGTTGAGAGGCGGCAGTGGTGATCTTTGCAGAAGAAAAAGGGGAGAGGAGAGTCCCATTAGGGAGCCACTCTCAGCAGGAGACTTATCAAGGTTCTGTCTGAAACAGTGGTTGTAGGATAGTTTATAGAAAAAAAATAACAAATGAACAATAATGAATTTCCAGGACCAGATGTTATTCACGTATGAGAACTAGGGGAACTGAAGGATGAAATATCTGAATTACTAAGTTCCATGTAGCTTTTCACTTTAAAGAGCCTTAGATGCTGAAGATCAGTAGGTGGGAAATTTGACTTTGATCTTTTTTTTTAATGGGTTCCAAAAGACGAGGGGGAAACTATTTAGTTAATATAGATTTCAAAAGGCCTTTGGACAAAGTCTTTTACACAAAGCTTTTAAGTGAATTAGGTGGCATGAGCAATGCCATTTGTTGCATAGACAAATGACTGGTTAAGAGAAAGAAAACACACGTAGGAGTAAATTGTCAGTTCTTGAAGTGGAGACAGGTCATCAGTGCTGGTAAGCAGGGGTCTGTGCTGTTAAACATATTCATCATTGACCTCGAATGCAGGAGATCACAGAAAAGAAAAAGGCTGCTGACAATACTGTATTATTCAGAATAGTAAGGATGGAAGCTGACTGTGAGGAATTGAAAAAAGACTGTGTAAGACTGAAAGGACAATGAAGTGACAAATGAAATTCAGTGTAAATAAATGCAAAGTGATGTATATAGAAGAAAAACAATCCTAATTTCACATATAAAATTACAGGCTCTGAACTAACCATTTGTAATGGTTTGAAACCTGCTGCCCCTGGTGGGTGGAGATTTGAAACCCTAAACCATGTACAAGCCTGAACGAAAGGGGCGTACACCTGTCCTATTCCCACTCCCCTTTTTTCCTGTCTTCGGGACTTCCTGACAAGGTCTATAAAAGGGGCGAGAAAGGCACGCCTCTTTCTCTTTCTTTTGCTCCTCTTCCTCTTGCTCTTGCTCTTGCTCTTTTGACCTTGTACCTGGGGACACCCTGCTCTGCTGCTCCTTGTGCTACACGTGGCCGTGGCCATCTTGGAGACCTGGGCCTGATCTACAGACTCTTCCCTGCCTCCATCCACGTCCAAGGATTGTGCATCCAGCTTCAATCCACCTCAATCCAGCGAGATCCAGCACCGGGGAGCCTCAGCATAGCATTTGGGTTTTGTATATTTGGAAGTTTAATCTTCCTTGCCTTGTTGTTCCTACAACCCCCCTTCCCTGTTAAACCCCTACCCTTCTTCCTTTCTGTACCCTGTTTAAACGCCTACCCTTCTTCCTTTCTGTTCCCTGTTAAATATATTTCATTTTGTTAATTTTCAATCTGGTGCAAGGTTTTCATCACCCCTGCCTTCCTTATTTACCTCTCTATCTGGGAAACTGAGGGGTAAGGGAGCTGGGACACAATTCTGCCTTCTAACCGGGACAGAACACCATTACATCCCAAGAGTGGTATCTTGGGGTTGTAAAAATAATTCCGGGAAACACTAATAATAATACCAGTGGTCAAAAAAAGCAAATAAAATATTAGGGACTCTTAAGGAGAAAAAGACAGAACAAAACACAAGCCACCATAATAAACTTGGAAAAAAATCCAGAGAAAGGCAGGAAAATACAGAACAGTTTTTGTACAAGGATAACTGAATAGACTAAGAACATCTAATCTAATAAATATAATTTAAATGAGATATGATAGAGGTCTATAAAATCAGGAGTAGCAATGTATGACAACAGGTTATTCTCTGTTCACATTAGCAAGATCCTGGGTTTGAGACAATCATGTCAAGGTTACAAGTCAGATTATCTAGGTAGGGCTGTGATGAATGGTTGTAGGAAATATTGTGTCCAGGGTGGAAGTGGAACAAGGATTATACTGAGTGTAGAGGACTCAAGTAAGGGACATTCTCCTCAGCATAGCAGTAACAATGTATTATACTATGCAGTTCATTCTTCCTTCTTTAATCATAAACGTAAGTGGCACAGATTTCCCTGACTCACTGAAGTTCCTTATCTTCTGAGAACACTAACATTCAACATCTGTTTGAAATTTTGAGGACAAGAAAATTCAATGGAGTATGAAATCAGAAGTGTGTTTCCAAGGTGAGATTTGGGGGTAAAGTAGCAGGGTGTTACTGCAAAAGAGTTTCATGGAGGGGTGCAGGAAAGCTCTTTCATGCAGACAGCAGAGGCATCTCATGGGTAAATGTAGTAGGCAGAGGCTATCCTCTCTACTGGGTTATCCAACAAAGTAGAAAGTTTCAACTTTTAACATGGCCCTCAAACCCTGGAAGAAAAGAGCTTCCAAAGAAAATCTCACAGAAGAAAGAAGTGTACAGCTCATGTAAGAAGGGACTTGTCACTTGGGAGAAATACAGGGAAACCGTCAGGACATGTAGGAAGGCAAAAAGAAAGGCCAATAGTAATCAGGAGTAAAAGGAAGAATAGTAGTAAGTGGTAGTAAAAGGAAGAAAATCAGTAGTAAAGGGAAGAATAGGGGCAGTGTGGGCCCACTGCTGAATGAGGTGCAGCCCTGATCACCTGAGACCAGCCCTCAAGAACTCCAGACCGAAGATATAAGAGAGAAAGCCTGGAGGAGGGAAGACTCTCTGCTAGTCAGTGGAGGCTGGGTTAGTGATCAGTTGATAAAACTGAATATCCATAAGACCATGGGTCCTGAGGACATGCACCCAAGAGTATTGAGAAAAATGGCTGGTGTTGTCACTCTACCACTCTCCATCATTTTTGCTAGATCATGGCAAATGGGAGAGGTGCCTGAGGACTGGAGGAAACACAATGTCACTCCAGTCTTCAAAAAGGGCAAGAAGGAGGACCCAGGAAACAACAGACCAGTCAGCCTCACCTCCACCCCTGGAAAAGTCATAGAGTGGCTCATTCTGGAGGTCATCTCTGAGCACATGGAGGAAAAGAAGGTTATCAGGACTAATCAGCATGGATTTACCAAGGGGAAATCATGTTTGGCTAATCTGATATCATACTAAGATGCAGTGACTGAATGGGTAGATGCAGAGATACCAGTTGTTGTAGTCTACCTTGACCTTAGTAAGGTGTTTGACACAGTCCTCCATAACATCCTCCTGAGCAAGCTCAGGGAATATGAGCTAAAGGAACAGGCAGTGAGATTGCTATGCAATAGAGCCCAAAGAGTGGTGATCAATGCTGCCAAGTCCAGCTGGAGACCTATAACTAGTGGAGTCCCCCAGGGATCAGTGCTGGCTCCAGTCCTGTTCAACATCTTCCTTAACAACCTCAATGATGGTATAGATTGTCTTCTCAGCAAGTTTGCTGATGACACAAAACTGGGAAGTCTGGCTGACGGACCTGAAGGCTGTGCGGCCATTCAGCA
>NW_008590841.1:0-2969 GCF_000691845.1 Merops nubicus
CCCCGCAGCCGGACCGCCGCACGGAGACCCCCGCAGCCAGGCGGAGGCACCAGGCCCCGCAGCCGCACAGATGCCCGCTGGAGCGTCCTCACCGAGCCCTTCGCTGCCCCACGGAGCTGCTCCCAGCTCGGCTCCACCACCACAACACCCACCCCGGTGGCATCTCCCCCCTAGACCGGAGCCCAGCGCTGCCACGTGCAGACACCCCAGCTGCCAGGTCCCCCCTTCACTTCTTCAGCCTCTGGGTAGGAAAGAATCCACCGAGGCCCCGGGCTGATTTAGCATCAAACACATTTATTTCACTTTTATTGAATACAAGAACAGTGAGCACACACGCATACACCACCGAGCACTGAAAAGGAGTATGACCAAAGGGGGGAGAGGGAGAACAAGGAGAGAGAAAAGGAAAGTTAGTGAGGGAACAACAGAGTGTTGCAGCTGGTTGGTAAGGTGCTTCTCAAATAAAAATAAATATTGTTATTGTTACTGTTATTATTACTCATGCAATCGCAGGCCAGGTTTGGAATGGATTTCTGGGATCAGGTAAAAACAGGCACTCATGTCTCCCACCCCTTTCAACAGAAAGGCCCCTGGAAGAAGACAAGCAGTGATCAGCTGTCCGAAACGGAGCAGGGTGAGGGGCAGGCTGGGGGGGCTGAGCCTGCAGGGGCCTCAGTAACCCACACCTCACCAGCTGAACGAGCAGTGAGCTTTTCTCTTGTCTATTTTTTTATTTTTTTTTAAATGTTTTTAAGCACTGCCACCCATGAAACACACTGCGAAAGCCAAGGACTGGATCTGCTCACTCCAAACGTAACTCATGTCAGTCCAAGCACACGTCAAGTCTAACTCTGTAAGGCCGCTAATTTTAACAGTAACCTTCTGATTTTGTAACTGTACAGGACATGGAAAGCGAGTTCTCTGGTTTCACAGTAGCCTCTGGTGGGTTGTGAAGGTGCCCGAGCCAGGAGGGCTCCTCTGTGTGCTGACCAACACCAGCACCGTGGGCAGAGCACCCGTCCCCTGCCACCCTGCCTCTCCTCACAGTGCCACTGCTGGAGACAGCTGGTTTGGGAGCATTGGAAAAAGAAAAGAGAGAAAAGCAGCCTCGTGGCAACTGCCTCAGCTGTGTTTTGGCTGGGGGTCTGATCTCGAAGGCGCTCGGGTGGGAGCTGGGGAGAGCTCACGGGCAACACCAGCACCGTGGGCAGAGCACCCGTCCCCTGCCACCCTGCCTCTCCTCACAGTGCCACTGCTGGAGACAGCTGGTTTGGGAGCATTGGAAAAAGAAAAGAGAGAAAAGCAGCCTCGTGGCAACTGCCTCAGCTGTGTTTTGGCTGGGGGTCTGATCTCGAAGGCGCTCGGGTGGGAGCTGGGGAGAGCTCACGGGCCGGCAGCACTGAGCGAGGGGTGGGAGACTAAAGGCAAAACGGTGCAGAATCCTGGGCCCTTCTGTTCCCGCAGGAGCTAGAGACGATCCCAAGAAGGAAACCCATTTATTTCCTTTCCTCTCTGATTTTGGTTCCAAGCCTACCCTAACTGCCTGGTTCACAGTGTACGAGGCCCTGGGCTTAGCCCATGATCCCCTTCCAAAGGCAGCCGTAGAGGAAGCCTGGGGCACAGGCCGAACGGGGAGCACCTCCTCACACACCTTCCTGCACGGGGGGCTTGGGCTCTGCCCTCCAGCCCGGGGTGCTGGGGACACGGCCGTGATGGGGGCAGCACAGTCCCCCCTGTCCCCCCCCTGGGCAGATTGGGAGAACTGCCATCGCCCTGCCACCCCCGTCACCAGCCCACAGCCCCACAGGCAGCCCCTGCCCTCACCTCGGGCAGCAGGGCAGGCAGGGAAGAAGCAAACCCCTGCCTTCAACTCTGCTGCAGAGCTCACAGAACTTCCCTGCTGGGATCCAGACAAAGCAAACCCCCCCAGCCACCAGGAGCAATGAACTCCCCGTGGCTGCCTCCCTGCTCCCAGCTGACTCCTGTGGCTCAGGGGTGGGCTGGGGAGACAGTCCTTCCTACAACTGCTGCAGCCACAGCCTCAACCTCCCCCCTGCCCCTGCCACTCACCACTGACCCTTCCCATCCAACCACCCTACACTGCACACCAGCCAGCGGGACATCTCCTGTCTCCTACCCTCTCCCCTTCCCCCAAAAACCACCTTCCCCAGCCTCCTCTTGCAGGACTAAGAGTCACACGCGTGACCTAAGAGTCTCAAAATACACCAACCACAGTCAACCAAGGAGTTAATAATTTAAAAACGTCATCATCGTATTTACCAGCACTGTTGAATTACTTCAGCATTGTTCCCTCCCTCCCCCCTCCTTATATATAATAACATACATAACTTAAATGCACATCCATATGAAACCCCTAGAGGATGCTTTTTTAGAAATGAGAAACCATATACATATCATTTGTTTTGTTTGAAATGAATCCGTTCTTAAATCCCTTCAGAGAACAAGAGGTTGGACGAGTGCACAGAGAAGATAAGGAACGGAAGGGGAAGAGTTAACAGAACCCCAAAAGATGCAAAAGAACCAGCATGGAATGAGGAGAAGGGCGAAACGACGCTTGCCAACTGGAAAATAAGGTCATGAATCCACGTTTTTCTCTCTTCTTTCCAGAGGTGGGGAACGGTTTTGCTTCTGCTTGTGGTGGTTTATTTCAGTTTGCTTATTTCTTGCTTTGTTGCAAAGCAGTTTTCCTTTCCATTCAGTGTGCAACAAATGAGCTCATGATTGTGTATCCTTTCATGTAACATGCAAGATGGTGGCTTATTGTATTGTTAAGGATATTATTGTTATTACCACGATTTTTTTTTAAATCTTGTTTTATCACCAATCCAGTAAATTCTCCAATTGCTCTGCAGAAGGTTGGCTCTGTTTGGTGGTGGTGTTGTTTGCTATTCATTTCCAGCATGTAGCAGCAGTGCAAGGATGCGTTTTGTTTCCTGTTTTTATATATA
>NW_008590842.1:0-212 GCF_000691845.1 Merops nubicus
CCAAGGGTCGCCCTGACCCATGGTGGGGTCCCCAAGGCCACCCTGACCCAGTGAGGGGTCTTCAAGGGTCACCTGGACCTGTCCAAGGCCCGTCCTGACATGTCCGAGAACCACCCTGACCCACTGAGTGGCCTCCAAGGGCCACCAGGACTTATCCAAAGCTCACCCTGACCCATGGAGGGGTCTCAAAGAGCCACCTTGGCCCATCAAAG
>NW_008590842.1:592-922 GCF_000691845.1 Merops nubicus
CAGGAGCCACCTTGACCCATTGAGTGACCTCCAAGGGCCACCATGACTTATCCAAAGCTCACCCTGACCCATGGAGGGGCCTCAAGGGGCCACCTTGACCTATCCAAGAGCCACCTCCACCCACTGAATAGCCTCCAAGACCCACCCTGACCCCCTGAATGACCCCCAAGGTCCACCATGACCCCCTGAGTGCCCCCCCAGCCCCCAATTTGCCCCACGTTGGAGGGGGGGGGGTTCTCCAGGGTCCCCCCACTCACACGGTGGTGAGGCGCTGCCTGTCCACGGAGATGGTCTGGCAGGTGGAGTGCAGCTCCACACGGGCCGTCGACT
>NW_008590843.1:0-1387 GCF_000691845.1 Merops nubicus
GCACCAGGAGGCCCGCCCCTTAAAGGGACAGGAGCCTGGAAGGACGCCGGGGCGACTGTTCCCGCCGCGCAGCTGGCACCGGAGGCCTGCGGGGGGAAGGGCTTGTCCGGGCGCCCCCCACGTTCGGGCGGCGCTGGGGGAGGCCGGGAGTCCTCACGTTTCAGTCCGTTCTGGCAGTGAGGAGGGTGTTGCCATCTCGACTGAGCCTGCCAGGGCTTGGAGCAGCGCGGTGGCTGGAGCCACACGTGGAACGAGGGCGCTGACACCTGCGGGGTCCCTCGGGCACTGCCGGGTGGCACCTGTGTCCCCTTTTTTCCACGGTGAGAGGAGCCGGCCAGCGATGGCCGTGATGCTGGCAGATGAAGTCCTGTGGTTATTAGTGGTCTCCTTAGATGTTAATGAAACAGTGCTTTGAGTAATGGAAGTATCTGAGGGCACCTGAGGGTGCATCACTAGCAGTACAAGAAATTAGAAGCTAAAAAGCCTGCTGAGGTGATGATGGGAGTTGTGCAGAGCTCACAAGCTGCTTCATCTTCCAGCTGTGCTCTGAGCCTTGGGCTTTCTGATCCACGGAAGGGCTGCTGAGGGCAGCGCTGGGTTTCCTGCTTATTCCTTGAGTCAGTTGGCCTCGCGTTATGCTCGCTTGAGAGTAGGCAGCTACAGAGGATTGCTCATTTCCCTCGCAAAGAACACGTGCCTCTGTAGATCAGAACTAAAGCTGCGGAGGACACAGTTAATGACCACGATAACAATAATGGCTTCAGCCTTTTGGGACCTTTTGTGTACAGGACTGCAGCCCATCAAAGAGCATGTTTTGGGTGACAGCCACAGCCAAGGTGATGCTGCAGCTGGTGTTTGCATTACAGCTGTTCAGCAAGGCTGTCTTGGGCTGGGAACTGTGGCCTTCCACACGGGGGTTCAGCTGGTTCCCAGCTTTGGATGCATGCTACAAACTGCACACTTCTAGTCAGAGGCGAAAAAAGAAATCCCCTTTCTAGTACTTTTAATGTACCCTGGGAACCAAAATCCCATAGGAAGAATGAATCCATGTTCCAACCCAGATTGCCGCCTTGGCTTTGACAGGCCGTCCCACTCAGGTCTGACCGAGCAGGTCTCCGTGCCGAGGGGGAGCCGGACGGGTCACGGCCCCGAGCAGCCCGGAGCCTGAGATGAGACCCGAGCGGGTGCCGCGGCAGGTTCCTCCCGCGGCGGGTGGTTCTGGTGGCAAGCAGGGAGTTCCTGCCTTCCCTCGGGTGTCCGGGTTGCGAACAGAAGGGCGCCCTTTCTTAATCATTACTAATTAATTTCTGGCCTTGCCAGTGGCACCCCCTCCCCTCTGCGCAACCCTGGTCCAGCGCCCCCGGCCCGGGGCGGACAGCGGGCGGCA
>NW_008590844.1:0-3059 GCF_000691845.1 Merops nubicus
GGGGCCGCGGCCAGCTCCAGCCTGCGCTGAAACTGAGCAGACCCTCCTCGCACCCCCCAGCTCTGTTTTCTTTCACATCTAATTTGATAGGAGGGTGATTTCAAGCTTCCCCCAGTTACAACTTTTCTTGATTTCTCCTTTTGCCCGCCCCTCCCTCCCCGCGCATTTATTACTTGCATTTAATTAATTCCTTCTTTGCGTTTCCTTTCCTGCTAATCTTTGGGCGACTGCTTTGTACATATGGCAATCTGATAATGAGGGAGTTTATCCTTATTCTTTATACTTCTTCATTGCGATGTCCACCCGTCTAGTGCCTGGGATATCGATCATCTTTCCTTGGGGAGGGGGACAAGGTAAGAAGGGTGATAAAAGATTTGCAGTATCCCACACCATTAAGAATAGCTTTTATTCCTTGGCACTGTTTAATCAACTGTTATATCAAGTCATGCTGTTTAAGCAACCACATCAAAAGAACATACCCTTTTTTGTATAAATTATATATTCCTTGTATCTGTCTTCTCACATGCACGCAGACGGGGAGATAAAACTTAGAGTTTGTTTTTTAATAGCATGAAGCAGGTATTTAGCTGTTATACAACTTGTTTCTGCAACTAAGTTGGTTGATAAAAACCCAGATGCCAAGCTGCTGACTTTCTAACTTTTTACCCATCCCCAAGTCAAAACTCTTAGATGTAAAGCTCGGAAAGAGAAATCAATGATTCACTGAAACTCTGCAAAGAAACATAAACAGCAGAAGAAAAGTATAGGCTAAAAAAGGAAAAAAAATAAAAAAGAGGGAATAGCACCAGTTAGAGTCGGTGTGAAAGCTTCGGATCATTCCTTTCGGCTGTTCTCTAAAGTTTATGTAAAAAGACCACTTTGTCCCTTGAAAAATCTGTGCTGTCCTGCTTGTTACAGTTTACGGATATACAACTTTTTTACCACTTAAAAACTAATTTCAAAGTCCGTTTTCACATGGTTTAAGTTGATTACGACTCAGGTCGATGTCACAGACCGGAAAACTCCCATATAATTGCTCACCCCAAAGAGTTGTTTGGGGGTTTTTTGGTTGTTTTTTTTTTTTTTTAATAAACCCTAACTTAAATAAAATTGAATTCTTTTTGTTGTTGGTTTTCTACGAGAGTGGACTTTGAATTACTTCAGCATGTCGTCCTGGCATTTTTAAGAACTCCTAAAAAACTCCTGAAAGTTTCTAGACCTTGGGACAAATTGTATTTTCTTAGGAGCAAAAGCAAATGAGCTCTTTACAGGCAGAGAAGTGTTTGTTCATATGGGACTCTGCTTTTCTGTCTAACCTGCTCTATCAGCCCCATCTCTGCAATTTTGCTCGTCTCTCAACACCTTTGTCTGATTAGTAGCTTTTGCAGGTCGGGATAAAGACATCACTTGCCACGCTGCATGAGATAACAATTAATTTAACATTAAACTTATCCCCTTTCCATTCACTTTGCTCGGATCGATCGCTGCTAATTGTGTTTGCAGATGCTTTCAACACTACGCTTTTCTTAAAAACTTAATGACACCCCGCAAGGAGGTGGAAGAGTCTGAAACGCTCCTCTTCGACTTCGGCCAAAGAAACAAAGAATATAGCCCCATCATGCTCAGGAGACCATCTATATTTAATCGGTTGACTTTTCATGCACTTTTGAGGATATAATATTTTTTTTTAAAACTGGGTGATAGTCCTGGTTTTTCATAAAAAAAAAAAAAAAAGGAAAGAAAAAAGTGCCATTCAGAGCTCTCCCTATTGCAGTTGTGTGATACACATCAGACACGCTAACTTCATATAACTGCCGCCTCGCATCACACTTACTTGTTTCTGCCCTCAAAGTAGTCATTTATCAGCTAAAAGGCGAGTGTGTTTAAAAATGTATGTCTTTAGGAGGGAGAGCAATCTCCCTTTTCAGGGGGAAGAAACCTGTTACAAAGGCACTTAGGTGGGTGCGCTCTCAAATAGCATTATTCTGCCCCCCCCCCCCAAAGGGCGTTAATATTTCCCCAATACGGAACCATTTGCACGGCTCCCCGATAATTCGGCATTTTATTTAACCGCAACTGACTTGTACCGAAGCAGCCTGCTAATCTTATTTATATTTTCCCCCCTTTTCCACAGAGGCATCTGTTCCTCTTTCTGACAAATGTACCATTCTGCCAAGAAAGTTTTTAAAAAAAAAAAAAAAAAAAACACCAGCGTGTAATTGATGTTATCCCAAGAAAGCGCGATCTCCACCCCTCTCAGCTCCAAGCCCTTCAGGTAAAAGGAAAAAAAAAATCTTTCAAGAATTTGTTGCCTTTTTGAGGGTTAAAACATCAGAAGACAAGCTTGTCTCGCCTTGGCCAATCAGCTCTCGGCCCTGGCAGCTATAATATAGAACTAAAGGCAGACTCCTCTCACAAGCGTCTTGCTTTGCTACCATTAAAATCAGACCCTTTTTTTGTCTCTGGCTTGCTGTCTCCCGACCAAACTCCGATGTGTTCCGTTATCAGCGACCTAAAGCCTGCCATTCCAGCACCTGTCTTGCTAGGGATCGGTGGATAGTATACGATTCAGAAAGCAGACAAGGACATAGGAGGAGAGAGAGCTCTAGAGAGACAGCCAGGGATAGGCACTGAGAGCTTTGAAGTAATTGGATTCAATGGACGAAATGCTGCTGTTGACAAGAATTCTCTTGGTGGGCTTCATCTGCGCTCTTTTAGTCTCCTCTGGGCTGACTTGTGGACCAGGCAGGGGCATTGGAAAAAGGAGGCACCCCAAAAAGCTGACCCCTTTAGCCTATAAGCAGTTTATTCCCAATGTGGCAGAGAAGACCCTAGGGGCCAGTGGAAGATATGAAGGGAAGATCACAAGAAACTCCGAGAGATTTAAAGAACTAACCCCAAATTACAACCCTGACATTATTTTTAAGGATGAAGAGAACACGGGAGCTGACAGACTGATGACTCAGGTAGAGCCACAGAGATACCTGTATTTGTGTTTGTTAACCTCTCTGAGCAATCCTAAAGGACGCATCTGTCTTAGTATTTTTGAAAGCCCCCCT
>NW_008590844.1:3105-4143 GCF_000691845.1 Merops nubicus
CTAGTTTCCCCCATTGAATGTAAATACCATCTATCCAGACAAGTTAACAGGGGCTGGAGCTGGTGCTATCTAGCTATTTGGTGGGGGAATCTGTGTGATACTTACAGTCATTACCGTGCCATGGCGTTCCCTGTAACTTGGTTAGAGATTGCTGTTTGCATTTGTCCCCAAGGATGCACTTTGATCAAACGAATTGCATACAGCTCAGAGGACCCCAAGTGTATAGTGACCGCCAGGCCACTCACTCATTATTACAAACGCAGTCCTCGGTTGCTACGCCTGCTGATTTGATTTTTTTTTATTATCTATTTTGTTTAATTTCTTTTTTTTTTATGCTTCATTTCATTTTAGCCTTCGTTATTATAATTTATTTTTTTTCCCTCGCGAGCGTATTCTAAATTTAGTAGGCATGCAGTCGTGCACTCACAAAAGGCAGCTGAAGCCGGATCGACCATTCCTCTCCTGATTCCGTATTATATAGCTCGTATTGCAATACCATCATTCGCAATTGTGCCCATCAGAGCGTAAATATATTGATATTTCTTTAAGGATGCTCGCCACCAATGCTCTGGTACTTCCATAGGGGAGGGACTTGCAACTTATCGGCATTGCATCACCTTCTGTTTTAAAAAATCTGATGGCACAAGGTTTACAACTGGGTAAATATTGGATCTCGGGTGGAATCAGATTGCGGAACCATTTTCTGCAATAAAAAAAAAAAAGAGAGAGAGGGAGAGGAAGAGAGGGAGAGAGAGAGAACCTCTCCGAGAGTCACCTCATAATTATTATTCATGCTCAACGGAGAGCTCGGTGAAGTCAATTGCTCTGCCAATCCCGGAGTTTCTGAAACTACATGCAATCTAGACACTGGAAATGGGTTTCCTCCAAATATAGGTCAACAGCGCTTTTTTAATATTAATACATTTAAGCCCCACCTTCAGTGCCGGAACAGGACTCGCCTGGAAGGACTAGGCGGGGAGTGGACGCGGGGAAGGGAGGGTGGGGGGTGGAATTTCCCAAACTCTCCCCGTTCCTCGG
>NW_008590845.1:0-791 GCF_000691845.1 Merops nubicus
TGACAGAAGAGTGGAAAATGAAACTCTAGTAATCAGGGATTAGGCATTTTATTTCTACTCCAAAGACAAAAAGGGAGTATCAGCTTATTTTAAAGCCTTTTGTGTCAAAAAGTCTATCCCTTTGCATTCTTGTTACTAAAACCATTTGTCATCATTTCCTCATTAAAGCTACAAGATGGGCTATCACCCTTCAAGGTACTTTTTTTGGTTCATCTCTTGTTATTACTTAGATTCTGGGTTGGAACATTTTCAGTCACTACTAGGATCAGGGTTTACTCTTCAATCTTTTTGATTCCAGGTTAGTGAGAGTTTACCATATTCCACAGGAATGGTGCCAGTCTACTAGATCTAGTAAACAGGCTGCAAGCTCCTTTAAAACTAGGAATAAAAATACACCTGAGGTCTACAGCTTTATGAAAAATTTATCTGAGTTGACATGTTTTCTGTACAAGAGTGGATAAGACCAGTGTACTTGTCCACCTAGGCCATAGAAACACAGTGGTCTTAACACCACAGGAATTATGTGAAGAAGTGACTTTTGCTACCCCTGGGAAGATTGTTTGTGTATGTACCTTGAAACTTAGGTGCACCATCATAGCCTGCAGAGCTCCAGAGCCCACATTATGATATACAACACAGTCACATTGTTCCTTGGAAGGATTCAGGTTATGTACATTTATCTAACTGGGATCTCAAATCACATACCTGTCACCAGACTACATTTTGGATTAGGTATCAGAACTTGGATAGTATTCCAGCTGCAATAGCATTTCCCAAGCATCAGTGAGTTT
>NW_008590846.1:0-12001 GCF_000691845.1 Merops nubicus
CGTCTTAAAGCACCACAAAGTCTCCACAGTGGAAAAAAACAAGACCAATAGAAGAAGGCAGCAGAATACCCTGCCTCTCGATAGTTGGCTGAACTGCGTCCGTTTGGCATCAGCTGAGTTGTATATGACTAATGTGTTGACAAGGCTTGTGGGGGGACTGGAGGAGGGGGCCCTTCTGGAAGGTCACAGCCCAGACAGGTGATCACATCAACTAATTGACTAGGATTCTGTGTGCAACTGAAAAAAAAAAAAAAATATATCTATATCTATATTTCCCAGTGCTTACACAGCTTCAGCTACTATTTGGCCTTTCATGTGTTCCTTTTTTTGTGGTAACAATTTTTTTCTCCCTGTAGCAAAAGAGTAAATTACAATCTCTCTAACTAAAAGCAACCTCTGGATCTATTCTTTCTTCATATCTATGATGTGAAGGTTGGTCTGAAAAGGAAAATGAAAAAAAAAAAAAAAAAGAAAAAAGGAAAAAATATTGAATGAAGGCAGATAAAAAAAAAAAATCAATATTGTGAAATACATAACAGCATTAGGGCAACTCTGAATTTAAGCAGTAAGATGAAAAGCAAACACAGCAAAGCAATAAGGAACGTCAACCTGCAGAATCCCCAGTGTGTTACCAAACACGATCACTTCACAATTGGGTGTCTTCACAGGACAATATCTTAATTTTTTATTTTTTTTTTTAAATTACTTTATAGCACCAAGCATTGCCATGCTGCCAACACTCCACCCTGTGCACTGTAATGAAACCCAAGAACAGGTGTCTCCCAAAAAGATATTGGGATGTATATGTGAAGAAAGCTCAGCAATACAGCTCTACAGGAAAGAATTTCTGAAGCCGTACAGAATGGACCAAAACACACTCACAAAGCAGTGTATAAAAGGCCCTTCATTCTAATTCTTGAAAAATTCTAAGTCAGAACGGAAGCCCAGTGAAAGCCATCACGCAAGCATTTAGTTGCCTGTATCCTGTTTTGGCTGGGATATCAGCCAGGCAAGAGTGAAGCTTTGAAGTAGGAGAGATGAGACCAATATTGGGCAGAGACTAGCTGTTCATGGTTGCCCTTAAGAAAAAGATGTGGGTAAACAGGTAAGCTGTTCAGTGGAAAATAACATCTGATGCTGTAAAAGAAAAATTAAAGGGAGAAATACAAATGTCTTGAGGGAGAAGAAGAAAAAAAAATAGAAGAAAGTTTGCTTTTATTGGGAATGAAGTTCTGTTAACAATGACAATACTTTAATCTTTTTGTTCAGAAGAGAGCTAGTGACTAGCAGAGATGTGTAAGTATTCATCTGAGAGCATTCTGGAGAAGTTCATGACAGATTTGTTCAGGCAGCTCTTTCAGTATTGCTTTTTTTTCCCATTTTGAAGCCTAAAACATGTTTGGGGCTTAAGAGATACAACGCTATAACATACAGAATAAAAATACCATCTTCTTACACCTTTCTACTTTCTATTCATCTACATAACTCTGGTAGACCTCGACAAATTTCAGTTTCATTTAAAGCAGGCTCAAGTAAGTTTGTTTCTGTTTCAGTACATTTAAAACAGCAAAAGCAGCTACAGATTAAAGGAGTAAGTCTTTAATTTGTTCTTCTCTGGCACTGAAAGGCAAGGGACCAACTTCAACAGATTTATAAACTTTTTTAGCAACAGCCAGCCAGCTAGGCATCATAATCCTGAATAAGATTTAAAGGAAGGGAAGGCAGGACACAGTTTTACATGAAAGCAAGGTTCCCTTGCTCTGCTTCTCAGGGAATAACTCAAGTGAAACTTAAATTAAACAATCTGTTAAAGTGGAGAAAAAAGACTGTCAGTCAGGAAATCAGTCAGAATGTTACTTTACAAGTCTCGAAAATCAAGCATGATCAAACTTCTACTGTAATCAAGGCCAGGTAAGGCCGTCAACCAAAGAGAATCTCCTTTTATGTTTTGGGTTTGTTTTTTTTTTTTTTTATTAAAATAGGATGTTCTAGATTAAGTAGCTCAAACTTATTTAACTCTTCTTAATATAAATAATTTTACAGTAAGATATCCTAATTAGAGTTTAACATAATTATATCTTCTCAAAAAAAAAAAAAAAAGAAAAAAAATCCTGTGCAACTATTACTGTAACTGTGACTAAGGGTCAAAAATCCTAAAACAAGCTTAAATTAAGTTATTAAACCAGGTTTAGATCTTGTACTGGTTGACTGTATCAGGTTGATCATACTTGCTTTCTGTAGCTATCACAAACTTCATGTGAAAGGTCTCTTGAGGTTAACAGGGATATAGAAACCATGCACATCAGCTGATAATCACCCTAAATGTAACTCAGACTCTTAGTATATCAGATTAGATTATACTGCAGGAAGCACAAGAAGAAAACTCCTGTATTAGGACCTCACTGAAACCCCAATGCATTTGAACCATCTGATTCCAATGAAGCATCCAGAACATCAATACTCTTTCTCACAGTTCTGGCCACACACTCAAGTTGTCCTCTGACTCATCAGCATGAAGCACATTCAGATATACCACTAGCATAATCAATCTGACAACAATGTGCCCAGCCACCAGCTTTCAGCTGAGCTCACATGGAAAGGGTTAAACAGCAAGGTCTGCAAACCAATTTTGCAATGCATCTACATCGTACTCTCATATTAAGTGAATGAACACACAAAAAATGACCACAGCAGAATAATATACCCAACAAAAGAGGGATGCAAAGTGCCTTTTTCAAAATTAAGTAGATTGCAATAATCCAACTGGCTATTTCATATTCCCATATTGGAAGATTTTGTATCTGGTCTATAACTTCTGTAACCAGTCTTGCAGGAAAATTCCTTTTTTTCAAATAAAAATATAAAAAAGTGTCTACAATAAGTCTGCATTGATCTGGACTTTAAAAAAGCCAAAGGAATCTTCCAAGGAGAGACTGGGCTGGGAGCAGCAGCAGTAATTGGTTCTATTCAGATCATGGATGCTTTCATAGGCTTTGGGGAACTCAGTCAAATATCTGCCGTTGAAGCATTCAACTATTCAAACAGAGCCCTTCATTGTCATTCAGGATGCAAAAATCTCATTTGCAATTTCAACTTTCAAAATGGTTTTAAAAGTACCTGAGGGAAGAAAGAATGGGAGGGAAGCAGAGAGGAAGTGAAGAGAAAGCATGGTGAGAGAGGAAGTTCTCAACAGTCAGAAGACCTGGGGGAAAAAAAAATAATAAAAAAATGAACATGCGTGAAAACAGAATCTAAATGACTGATCAGACCAGTTTCTGGAAGAGATGATACCTTGGCTCAGCCATCCCTCTAGTTTCTAAGTCATTCTGTGTCTCCTCATTACTGAACTCTTTACCTGACTGTGGTCTTTCATGATGACTATGTTCTTTCAGTATAGTTATTTGAGAGAAAAATATTGGCTATTTGTTTGTGGACTGGATAAAGATAACTGCTAGGTTCTAACAACTAAGTAAACTAACTCAGTTGTAAATTTAGTTGTTATTTTCATTTTATAAGATTTAACAATGTTTTCACTCCTACTGAGAGGGGAGTTGTAGTCCCAGTTAGCTTAAAGCCAAAACCAAAGCAGAAGCATGCCTCCCTGAGATAATAATGGTAAAGAAAAAAAATCTGGAACACTTCAGTAAGCAATTATTTTTTCCACCTTTTAATGAAAATTTGCAAAGATGCCTCATGCAAAAGGTTCGTGAATATTTGGCTGAAATAAATACCAGTCCAAAGCATTCAAATCTCAATCTTCCAAATCAAATATTTTCAGTCTTCTTCTTGATTGAAATCTATTTTGAAGCTGAAGAAGACAGGTTTGGACAACTCATTCACCAAATTTTCAGGTAAACTAAAGCTTTATCTTTCTTTGTTATGGGTACAGTGACAAACTCAAAGAGTGATAAAGGGTCCAGGGGTTAAGAAGTAAGAAGCAGGAGTGGGAAAGCTTTTCAGTAGTTTCCATCAGCCTGCAAACAGGAGAATCAAAAGCCTTGTGAGAACAGGTTTTCCTCACAAGACTTCATGCCTGATTTGATACTGGAAAGATTCAGATAAATGTTGAATGCTTGTCAAAACCAATCGCTAAACCTTCTGATATTCACTGGCTACCAACCCTAATGCTTATATCTATAAGCTCACAGTCAGCCATTTTTATGGAAGCGAGCTGGAAAAATTAAATATTTTTCATGAGACACTTAAGAATTTGAAAGCAATTTCTAATTCTGTAAGTACCATTATGAAGATATGAGTTGAAACGCTCTGTTTATTACTACGAAGCTGGGAATACTCAAGATGGACAAACAAAATCTAAACATCTGCATGAAATTACTTGTAAAAGCATCTATACTAGTTACCTACCTTGTCCACCCCTAAAATACCAGGGAATAAGTACAATTTGCTTCCTATACTTCGTCTGAAGCCACTGACTACTCCAAGCTGATAATGTGCAAGAATATTGTTATCTGGCAAAAAATGTGCTCTCTCGCATGACCTGTTCTTTACAGTATACACACAATTAACCATTCAGTCTTGATATGCTCATGAATTAAAGCATCAGCTTTCAAAATGGTGTAGATGGCTTAATACATGCTAAGCTTGAAAACATAAAAAGGAGATTTTTATTTTTTTTTCCCTGCCTGAAGTTACTCTTTTCTTCTGCAGCTTGTTCTTGAAGTTCCAGTAACATCCAGAAGACATAGATGAGCCAACTTACCCCATCAGATGGTTCTGTAAGCACAGAATCAGTGGAAAAAATATTTTCTTCGTGATATTTGGTCAAAAGACTGAAGACCTAAGTGGATTCTTAGATGTCTATTATTTTTTTTCAATGTTTTCAAGAACTTGGAATGGGATTAGTCTCTCTCTCCTCTGCCCAGGGAAATGTTTATACACTGAAACACACATATAAGCAATGACTAAACTATAGTCTACTTGCCCTCATCTAACAAATTGAAACTGGCCATTGGATTTAAAAGTTATCAGAGAGGAGGGTTTGGCAAAGACATTTCTTAGAAAACCATGTTAGAGTAAGGCATGTCAAAATCCACTCTGTGGGAAGGATTTTAAAACCTTGTGTATGATTCATGTTTTCCTGAGAAAATACCAGATTTTTCTATTTAAAACAACATCATCAAAACATAGGGCAGTGAGGCAGTGATTTTTTTTTTTTTTTTTTTTACATGAGCCCTTGCAAATAAACAGAAAAGGCAATATTCTTGGCTGTTTAAAGAAATTACAGTCAACTAAAGGAAAAATATTCCCTTTAAAGAGGGGAAGAACCAGGAGAAGTAATTTTTTAACTTTCACATCTTCATATAGACAAGTTTGTTCCTACCACAGAAAAGATTAAGAGGGGTGGCGTCTAAAATAGCTAAAGATAAAGGCTTGTAACACAGCACACAACGTATCAGACAACTGCCCTGGGTGAAAATCTGGGCTTGCAGAAAGGCTTCTCTTGGTGCTAATGGGTTCTCAAAAGAGAAAGCAGCATAATGTCACATAGAAGCCTTATGACACTGAAGATATCCATTTAAGTCTCCAAATAAAGATGAACTAAACCCTTTTGTATGTCTGATTTATGTATAAAGGCAAGACATTAAAGACTACTGCATCAAATGATTTTAATGCCAAGATATGATGGAATGAATTACATATATTGAAATCATAGGCAGCTATGCTACACAATACATATCATAATGTTGTAACATGAAAAGGCTGAGTCAAGAGTACTATTTCATTTCTAAATCTGATTTTCTATTATTTGGATTAGGAGTCAGAGCCTGTTAACAAGATATCTAGGACTACTCTGGATTTTGGATATGGGCATATGTATATAAGTATAGCTGCTACTTATTAAAAAGAAGTGGTGGGAAGAAAAGGAAATTTGAAAGAGTATCACAGTTTAAACAAGGCTTTCTTTGAGAAATGAATGATGGTTTCAAAGCTCTGCAGACCTCTCCTTAATAATTGTTACAGTGCAATCCATTAAGTACTGTAATTATGTGGGAAGAAGGTTATCCTTGGTCCTGAGCCAAATTCTGCTCTATATTACCTGCCTAGGATGCCAGTGGTTTACACAGAATAGTAACCACATAAACAAGCAGAGAATTGAACTATCAGGAGCCAATCCACTCCCCAGACCAGAGGCAATATGCAGAAGGCACCAGGAAGAGATGAGCTCGCCATGCCTCTCTTCACATTCTCATCTTTCTCATGTGGCTTCCACTTGCTTCCAAGCACTGATGAAGAGGCAATATCTCTGCTTGCAGATTGCTGGGAGAACATGCGAGCATGGCTCTTTCCAACCCCGGTGCAAAGGAGGGGGCCGAGGGAGCAGCAGAACTGCAGAGCATCAGTGGAGCAAGGAGGCAGGGTTGCCAAGCAACAGCCTACCGCAGGTGGGGGGGAGGGTGGGGGAAAGCGTTAAAACGGGGAAAGGAAACATAAAATCTGCAAACGCTTGTGTAGGACAACGGTTGCCCTTCCATCTGCTACTCTTAAAGCTTCCATTGAGTTATGGGTGTAGATTTCATGAGAGGGTTCAGTCACAAGTGTTTCTTGCATCATGAGCACCAGTCGGCTCCTCAAGGATGTTGCAACAGGGAGAACCATAAGGAATACTTTTTTGCCAACTTGTTGTCACAGAGAATACAGCAAGAAGAGCAGCAGGCTGTTGTAGGTTCTCCAGACAGTTTGCCCCAAGGTTCAGGAATACAAAGTAAAACTAGACCTTCCCTGTTCACGCATCTGCATCAGTGATGTTCTTTCAGGTACACCATCATTTGCCTTAGAGAAACATGCGCAACAGATGGGAGATTTTTTTTCTCTCATGCCATATAGAATTTCTATGTGAAAAGTGGAGACACTGTATTATTTCCATATAAAGTTCTTGTTTCTATTCTGTGAAGCAATAAACATTTGATGACATGGCACAGCATCAGAAGAGGAGACCATCACAAAACTTTTAGGCAAGATGTATTCTGGTGAAGAGGAAGAGGTGATGGAGAATACAAAAACGTTTGACAGTTCATGGGCCCAGATCACATATACTGGAAATATTTTCGTGGAGGTTGACCTCAGGCATTCCAAGCCCCTCTCTGCAAGGATCATCTACCACTAAGCCATCTCCTCATAGTCATGAACCACATTACAGCTTTCACCAAATCTGGCAACTGGTTCTAGCTGCAACACCTCACAGTGGTCTGCCTCTTCCTTGATGCAACTGAGTGTTTTCAGGTTGAAATGCTGGGGTTTGAACCCCGAGCCCCGAATTAAGGTTGACATATGGGTGATTCCCCCAGCCCTTCATAAAAAAGTGCTGAGTTTTCCTTATAGCTTCCCCCAAGGGTGCAGCCGGCCCTGCGGGGAGAGACATAAGGGAAATGAGCCCCAGGGGTCCCCCACTGAGTTGACAAAGGTCAGGTGTCTGCTTGGGGATAAAAGCTGGGACCACTGGCAGGGAGTCAGGAGTGTCTGTCTGTGGAGTGCACTCCACAGAGCGTCCTGGTTCAGGGCAGACCTCCTGACCGTCCCTGGAGCTGGGCCCCAGTCTGTTCAGACCTTCGTGAACGCGGGTCGATTGGGTGAGAGTCGCCATGTGGGCACCTTTCTCTTATGTATTTAACTGGCTGGTCTGGCTGTTTCCCATGCCAACTATGGGAAACCTTGGTTCACTGTTTGTACCACCTGTCGTGGGCCGAGTCACATCTTTTGTGGGATCGTTGGGGGTGGCATCAATTATGTACAAGCTGGTTGACCTGTTTGTACCCCCGGCAGTCATTCATATCATAACGTTTTTGTCTACAATACAGTCTGCGTATTGGATTCCCTTTCTGCTGGCTGTATCATTTTTATTGGGCCTGGTCATTGGCAGAACACAGATGCAGCCACAAAAATTAATTGTGACATCCCTCTTTTGTTAACTCTTTCTTGCCTGTCCACACTTTACAGGCGTTATCACAGATCATCAGGAAACTGTATGCTTACCCCTGTACAAATAATTTTGACTCCATATGACATTTTTTCTAGAACTTATCATTGTTCACATTTGTAAACAAAGGAAACAAAAAACTATAAAGAAAGCTACATTTGCATTTACTTTTGAAAAGAGAAGACATTTTACTAATGAAAGTTGTTCACATATAAAATAGATGTATTCTTCATGCCTTTCAAGTTATAAAGTCATTCAGAGAAACACAAAAGGTTATAATCTTTTTTTTTTTTTTTTTTTATGAAGCACACACTTCCCTCTCTCTGAGTGGAATCTCGATCCCCTTCAATACTCAAAACAGAGTAAGCACATTTTAGAGATGAGTTCTCCCATCATAGAGTGGTTGTCCAAAGTAGAACAGAAATTGCACTCTAGAAGTCCCTGTTCCTTTCTCTCCATTTATTTTGTAGAGAAGGTACTGTGACTCTCGCACCATAAACACTTTAAATTAAGCGAGATGAGCAATGTCCATAACAGCCAACTGTTGCTGAGTTTTTAAACAGCAACAAGCCCACAGGCAGGATTTAAAGGCAGCTAATGGAAATCTTGTCTTTTAGGGAGGAAATTCTTATCCAAGAGCAGAAAAGTACTTGACTGAGGGGCAAACAAGTGGAAATTGATATACTGGTTGAAGCACCCAGAATAATTTTCCATCTCCATGGGAGAAGTTTGGTAGGGCAGTGCTATGAAGGACTTCAGCAGTAGTGGAGAGCAACATGTGGCAGAGAAGCAAAGGAATATCCTGTCCAGTAAAATGAAATCCTAGGTAAACATTAGTGACAGCAATACATCAGACTGGTATCAAAGGAGAAAAATCACAAGTGTCGTGTAAACACTAGTGACAACACAACTGTACTACTGTATACCTGTTCAGGGGTCCTCAGTCCGAGAAAAACACAAACATACCAGAGGGAGTCTAGTGAAGGGCTACAAAAATGGTTAAGGGACTGGAGAATCTGATGCACGAGGAGAGGCTGAGAATTAGGACTATTTAGCCTGAGGATGAGAAGGCTCAGGGGGATTTTAATAATGCATAAAAATATCTGATGGGATGGTGTAAAAAAGATGTAGCCTGACTGTTCTCAGTGGTGTCCAGTTAGCAGACAAAAGACAACAGATGCAAACAGAAAACAAGCTCCATTTAAACATTAGATTATATGTACATAAATAAAATTTATTTATTTTTACAATAAGGGTAGTCTAACACCAGCAAAGGTTTCCCACAGAGTTTATGGAGTCTCTACCCGTGGAGGTATTAAAAACCTCTCAGGACACAGTCCAGAACCACATGCTGTAGTAAACTCTGCTTTGTGCGGTGGGGTTGGTCTAGATCTCCCAAGGTTAACCTCATGGATTCTGTGGCAAAACCACTGACTTCATTCTCCACAGAGCAGCTGATCTGGGTCCAGTGCAGACTGGTGCCATGGTACTTCTTTTTCATTTTCCTTGGGGGTTGTTTTGTGGTTTGGGTTGTTCTGAGGGTTTGTTTGTTTGTTTGTTTTGGGTTTTTTTAAGTACAGCCACCTGCCAAAAGTGGTTTCTTCACCACCAGCACTTATTTTTAGGTAATGGTGGCTCATTTAAAAAGCCAACATTTATTAACAGTAAACACAGTTTACACAGTTAGGCTTCCTCTGAGTTTAAGCACTTATAAAATATCTGCTACTAAGTAAACAGTATAAACATCATCTTTGCAAGAGACAAAATAGGCAAGTAAATAGAGCTTGCCTGACTTACCTGGAGAAAACCTGCAGTTTAGTGATATGGGAATTAGGTTGAAGACACACTTTGGCCACTACTCTGGAATAGATCTTTCAAAACTACATACAAAAAAAATTCCCCACATTCCACGCCACACCTCCCCTCAAGATACAGAAGCGGCATGCAGGCCACAGTCATATGGAGGGAAGGACTTTGGCTCTTGACACATGGGATAGAATGCCAGTGTTCATTTCCAGAGCAAATAGGGATGCCCATTTTGTACATCCTGATTTATACAGTTATCACATCCTTGCTGATTCATCTCTTCCTTAAGCATACTATTTCTTCTCTCCTTAACTTCTATTCCTCTCAGAAAGAATTCCTTCCTGCTTCTGTCACTTCTGTTGTATATATATCTAGATCCTGTCTGTTTCTGCTATCTCATTCTTTGAAATTATATGACCAGAACACAATGGGCTTTAAGCATTTTTTAGCTGAATGTTAAGCTAGAAGTCTTAAAAAGATATATATGTCTTGCATAACATCTCCCATTTTTCTTACATGGAAGATTTGAGAGGATAAATTCTTACTACTTTGATCTCCTGCTTTCACCTAAGACATGGATATTAAAAAAAAAAAAAAAAAAAAAAGTAATGCTTAATTAGTTCAAAGTCAATAAACAGATCAAGAAGATTTTCTACAAAAATTGGTTATTTAGAAAAATAACCCAAAGAAAATGCTAGATGCTGAGGCAAAACATATATATATTTCTCAAGGGCAATGCATACATCCATACTCCCTATGATACGATAAAAAAGAAGTATTTTATTTCACCTGACCAAATACTGTGCTGTTTTCCTGGTCTACTAGTCCTCATTTCAGTTACTGTTGCAAAGGTATTTCAAAGCTGATGCACTGAATTTCACTACCTTCATACTTAAGTATAAGTTTAAGGCTGATCAAAATTTAATTGACATAGTATCGTCTTTTTGGAAAAAGCTGAACTTAGTATACTTGAAACATTCTGCTGCATAAGTTTAACATTTCAGTACAGTTTCTTGAATTGCATATCCAAATTACAATAACAAAGCAATTGTTTGAAAATAAGACTATCATAACAATCTGATTTTTTTTTTCTATATGAAGTTTGGGTTTACTGTTAGTTTAGAAGTGAAGAAAATTATAGTGTGCTAGCATTTGTTATTAAATTGTGTTTCTATTTTTCAAAGAGTTTTAATTCACATGTCAATATCTTCATCTAACACAGTAAGGACAGATTTTTCTAAGTTTTCTTTTTATTTTCTTCTGGGTACGTACAAAAAGAAGCCTGATGATCTCACCTCGAGCCCTAACAGATAATTATCATAGACCACGGCACACATAATCTCAGCACTCAGTTTTTAAAAGTGATCAGCAGCTGTTTCAGGTCATGACTGATGGGAGTTGGCAAAGCTTTGTGGGAAAATAGCAAAATGCCTACATGTATATGTCCAGCTGATGTGTTCTAGACTTTGCACATAAATAATAATCAGATTCCTCCAAACAGGCTTTACAAGATGGGGGTGAAGGCATGTGTGTGTTAATATTAACTATTGAAGACAAATGAGATCTCCCTTAAGAGACTAATCACAAGAAGTCAATACTCCTTAATCATGAAACAGAATTTTCCTCCATTCTTTGGAAGACTGCCCAAATTATTTCTTCTACCCAATATACTTCCACAAATACAATAACTATTTAAAAACATATTTCTAAATTCAGTCTTCTGGAAGATATATATACATATATATAAGGATAAATAGGAAAATGTTAGATAGAACCAACCAGAAATAACACACACAGCTAGCACACGTAACCTTTTAAACATATAGGACAGCAGAAAGGAAGATCTTCCAAATACCATATATATTAGTTTTCTTTCCTATGCAGCGTGAGTTAGCTATTTCTTCTGCTTCAGAAGAACATGTTCTTTTGCGAAATGGGGACGAGGAGGGGTGGTCGGGGACGGCAGGACGCCACAACGACAGGGAAGAAAAATGTCCTTAGTGCCTTCCCCTCGCGAAGGTTGTTCCGATATTTAGACAAATACCGGTAACTTATGAGCTGCCACTTTGCTAGGTAAGCTAGTTTAAATCATTACAGGGCAATCTTCACCCCGCTAACAGCCAGCGCGACGCGTTCAATCCGACAGGCAAGGCACAACCGCGACCCGCTCCCCTGGCCGGGAAAGGGAAGGGAAGAGGCAGAGCCCCCGGGCGCTCACCATGCGAGATGCTGTGGAGCAAGGCGACGGCCAACATCCAC